>NC_136494.1:68708276-68953276 GCF_053919585.1 Euprymna scolopes | reverse complement strand
GGGAGTATCTATACACAGATGATGTTACAGAGTCTTAGCTTTGTACGACAGCTAAGTCTCTCTCTCTCGGTTCAAAATGTTGAGATCCAGCAACAAGCAACTGCAAGATAGCCTGCAACAAGTTAAACTGCAGACCAGCTTAATGCGGATACTGGTCTCCCGCTTTATGTTTTTTTTTTTAAATCAGAGATTTGCTTCTCCTAGAAAGGTTTCCTTAGAAAGTTTGCTATACAGATCCTGGCAATCTTCGGTTCTACATATTTGTGTTAATAGTTATTTATCAACTTAAAATCGGCGATTACTTTTTTTTTTAAATCGTAATAATCATTTTTCATCTCTGAAATGATTTACAACTGCAGAATATAAATTTTAGCCCGATATACCAAATTGTCTAAACAAGAGACTTCAAGCGTCAGAACAAAACATGAAACGTATACTTGATAATAAATATCTATTTTGAAAGGTTTTAAATTATGTGCATGCCATTTGTTGCTACGATATTCAAAAACAAGTGAACCACCTTCGTTATATTGAAATTAAGAAAGAATTTATATCTCACGCCATTTTCCTTCCTTATAATATTTTCTTAAATTATATATACGTTTGTACTTGCTTTGGGTAGGACTAAACTATTGCATGTCGCTAAATTAAAGAAAAATAGGTTGAAATAGTGTCTATTAAACGACTTGCATTATAATTATTATTCCTAGACATAACATGAAATAGTAAAATAAACAAGTCTTTATGACAACACCGACTCTTATAGCACTTGCGGAACTCTGAGTTTGATATTTCTGGTCTAGAACACATAGTCCATAATTTATAGTAAGTTCAATAGATTTAGATTTTACCACGCACCGACACCGATCATTTAAGAACGTATTTCTTGATAAACAAATAATAAATTTCCAGACGTTTTTTTTTGTACAGGAATTGTCGTAGACTCTTGAAAATTCAGTATATTATTGCTATACATCATATGAGATGACTGACCCTTGTTTATAACTTCTGGTTAAAATGGGCAGTTACAGCAGGAATTAAAATGGGCTGTTACAGTAAAAATTTGAACACACCCTACTAAAGATTGAGTGTCACAGCTGATGAATTTCAAAAATAAAATCTGAACGTGAGGAAACATTAGAAGAACGATATGCAATAAAATTCTGGAAAACTTGGAAAAATGTCACAGGAACGTATGGAATGCTTCAGACAGTTTTTTTGGACCATTTTGCATGAATCGAACATCAGTTTTCAAGTGGCATAAACGACTCAAGGATGGAAGGGAGTTTGTGAGGAAATACTGAGAGGTGTGGGAGGAGTAAGGAAGTCAGGACACCAGAGGGGATTGGCCAAATAAAATATTTCATGGGTATGGAGCACCGTGTGTCTATAGTGAGAATGAGTGCACAGTTTGATATCAGCGTGGAACTGTATACAGAATTGTTCACGATGAGACTGAAGATGTGTGCGAAGTTTGCCTCAAGTGTGCTCCACTCTTCTCACAGACTATCTGACCAATATAGGCACCAAGGCAGTTCCTCCCCCTTATAGTCCAGACCTTTCTCTCTGACTTTTGGTCATTCTCTAAACTCAAGAAAAACATAAAGGCTGTCGTTATGAGACAACTGAGGAGATGAAAAAAGCTGTGATGAGGGTCATTGACACACTCACATAAGAGGACTTCCATGGAGCCTTCCAGTAGTTGTTGGAACAGTAAAACAAGTGCATTGCAACCGGAGGAGATTACTTCGAAGGGAACTAGAGTGTAATGTGTGTCAATAAAAAAAATGTCCACACGAAAAAGTCTGGAAATTTATTGATGGCACCTCGTAATTAAAAATTTAATGTGAAACTATTTCTCTGTACTATTTTTTTTATCGCACTTATTTATAAAGTTATTTTTTATGCTGAATATGAGTTTGTGAGACGCATTCTGTAAGTTTTAACATTTACAAAATAAAAACAAACAAAAAATAACCATCTGACCATGTTACTCACCATGTTGCCTAGAGTACATATTCCAAAAATTCATAATGATTTTTCATTAGTTTCTGGTGGTTACTATATACAAAGTAAAAAAAAACAACTTCCAACTAGTCTCTGAAGCGATCGTGCGCCAGATCATTGTTGACTTGAATTCTAAAAATACTAGCAATAAATAATTTCGTAAAACTGTCTGTTTGTGCATCTCTAATGCTTTTTAGAGGTGGTGAAGTTTAAATAGAAAACTCTATTTTCTTGAATTGCAGATTTACCAACTATCGGTTACACCAGAACAGCGTTTGCAAATTGCAAATTATACGATAACTTACGGAGAGAAACATAATTCCATGAAATGGACCTGTCAACTGGCCACTTCATTGTGTGATTGAATTACATTAAATTATTATTTAGGGATATGTAAAGTGCCATGTCTACGGCGGAAAAACCCAAAACATATTAGACCACTAGGAAGACAACGTTAGACGCGTTATTGCTGAAACACATACTAATTTAATGCGTAAAGTTTGTGAAAATTGCGTCTATAGATTACGCCTTATAAACACGAGCCGCAAAGACACATGCCCGAAATTGTATTTAAATTATAAATGTCATGAATGAATCTTTGGAATGAGCCACATATTTGTATAATAAAATATTTTCAGTTATTTATTTTAATTAAAAGTTCGCCGCCTCTAAAACAGCCCCCTTTCTCCCTATATATATATATATATATATATATATATATATATATATATATATATTTTATATATATATATTTTTATATATATATATATTTGTATATATATTTATATATATTTTTAGATATATATTTATATATATTTATATATATATATTTATATATTTATATATATATATTTATATATTTATATATATTTATAAATATATATATTTATATATATATATATATATATATATATAATGAGTATGATGATTGATAATTTATAATTAAAATTAAAAATTAGAAATCTGTTCCATAAGGAAGAACAAACAAAATCAATTTCTTC
The DNA here is from genome assembly GCF_053919585.1 of Euprymna scolopes. Classification (NCBI taxonomy): domain Eukaryota; kingdom Metazoa; phylum Mollusca; class Cephalopoda; order Sepiida; family Sepiolidae; genus Euprymna; species Euprymna scolopes. The sequence continues at coordinate 68,950,268 of NC_136494.1, read as the reverse complement.
TTCCTTAGGAAACAGATTTCTAATTTTTAATTTTAATTATAAATTATCAATCATCTTACTCATTATTAAAATAGCTCTAGGACATATATGCCTATCGAGCTTATTATATATCTACATTACAACGACCACTGTTTTCTTTTCTTTTCTCTGTAGTGATGGTCGTTTCGATTCCTTGTCGCCAATCTGTTGTGTCGTGAAACAAAAGTGAAAATAAGAACAATCAAGTCGAGGTTCGGTTAAGGAAAAAGTGTATTAACAATAATGTACAAAGATAGGAAAGCGTATATATCTGCTGGGCACTCGGCAAGCAGCTGAAGTGCAGTCGCATCTCTCTCACCGGTATTGGAATTACTAGCGCTATTTATAGTGCTAATCGGTGTAAATTCCTCTGTTCAAAGAAGGCCGATATAACACCCATCTTTGAAAATATCCCGTCTGGGATTAATAACGTTTTTTTTTTGTTCACCCTAATCAATTCTGTTGATTTCCGTTTTCTGTTTGATCTTCTGTTCCGGAGCTGTCTCTGGTATGGGCACTTGAAAAGTATCAAACACTGTGTCCATAATGTCCTCCTCGGGCGATCTGGTCACCTCACTATTCGAGTATCTTTACCAAATTTGGTTAGTGTGATGTCTGTGCACGAAGTCTGGTCCCTTAATTATGTAATCATTGCTTATTTGTTTCTCAACAATGTCGGACTCCCAGAAAGTTATTATTTTTGTGAATCTTGTAGAAGACTCTTTCGCCAACTTTATACCGTTTTTTTTTGTTATCGTTTTTTTAGGTTTAGTCCATCCTGGTTTCGTAACAACTTGTGAAAAATCGATTTAACCTTGCATCCGAACATAACCTCAGCAGGTCTCTTCGACATTTCGATGTTTGCATTCGAAGTGACTCTGTAGACTTGTAAAAACTGTTGGATTGACATCCGTCTGCGACCCACTAGCTTTTTCAGAGCTCTCTTGAATTTGTCCACGAATTTCTCTGCTTGTTCATTACTTCTTGGGTGGTATGGCGGAATGTTTATATGCTCGATTAGATGATCCTCGCAAAAATGTTTAAATTCGGTAGACGTAAATTGCGTTCCATTGTCTGTAACAATGCAGTCTACTACTCCAAACCTAGCGAATAGTTCATACAGGAAGTTGATAGTTACCTCGGATGTGGGATTCTTACATTTTAATACATCCGGCCATTTAAATAGGCTGTCTACAACAATGAGATAGTAGAACCCATCTAGCGGTCCTGCAAAATCTAAATGAATCCTAGACCAAGGTCGGTCCGCTTTTGCTCACGATCCGAATTGAGTCGGAGTAGCTTTCATAGCTAATGCGTATCCTCTACACTCCCTGATTTTTTCTTCTATATCCTTATCCATGTTTGGCCAATAAACGAAAGAGCGTATAAAGCTTTTCATTCTTGATATACCTGGATGTCCTACATGGAATTCCTTGAGCATTCTTTTCTGTAATGTCGCAGGAATTACGACCCTGTCGCTATATAACAGAACGTTATCGCAAATTGAATAAATTTCTTCATCCTGTTCGTTATTGTTGATCCTTTCTTTCGTGCGTATAATATATTCGTCCACCTCTGACTTACACTTAATCTCATCAAGCGTTACTAGAAGTTCTCTTATTGTGTTACATAACGTATTTTTTACTTCAACTTCCGCTTGAATGGCTGCTATTACCATATCCTCCAATGGTCCTGTCTACTTAGGTATTAACCTCAATAACCCGTCTGCATGACCAAATATTTTAGATGGTACATACTCCATTTGAAAATTGTAATTCAGAAGTATGGTACCCCATCTTTGGAGTCTATTCGCCGTATATTGTGGTAGTCCATTTTTCGATCCGAAAATCGTTAATAATGGTTTGTGGTCTGTTTGTAACAGAAATTGCCTACCGTGCAGGAAACAATGAAATTTCTTTACCGCGAATATAATGCTTAGCGCTTCTTTTTCAATTTTTGAGTTCTTTTCGACTGGCAAAAGTGATCGGGATGAATGTGCTATGGGTTTTACTTTTCCATCATCCATTTTGTGTAAAATGCATACACCTATGCATCGCTTGCAACTATAATTTCACGCTTGGGATTATAATGTGCCAGAAACAAGTCAGACGTTAAAGTCTTTAATTTCCCGAAATGCTTCTTCGCACTCTTGCGTCCAGACCCATTTTTGGTCTTTCCTTAATAGTTCATTTAAAGGCGATCTTAGTTTATGTATATTTGGCACAAATACATTGTAGTAATTTGCCAAACCTAGGAAACTTTGTAAAGACACAATATTTTCTGGAGCAGCCAGATTCTTTATTGCACTCGATCTATCTGGATCCGGTCTTCTTCCATGTTTATCGATGATTTGCCTCAAGTATTTTATTTTCTCCATTAAAAATGTACATTTTTTCCTGTTTTATTTTAAATCCATAATCCTGGACCCTTTTGAATACTTTGTTTACATGAGCTTTGTGGTGTTCTTTGTTAGTTGTTAACACATCGTCCAGGTACCCTACTGCAAAATCCAACCCATTTAACATAATGTCCATAATTTGTTGAAAAATCGCAGGGGCAACTTTGACCCCAAAAGGAAGTCTGTTAAACTTGTATAATCCCTTATGGGTATTAATACATAGCAGCTTTGAACACTACTCATCGACTGGAACTTGTAAGTACGCGTCACTGAGATCGATTTTAGAAAAATATTTCCCTCCACTCAGTTTCGCAAATATCTCTTCAGGGCTCGGAAGAGGATAATGGTGATCTTGTAATGCCCTGTTTAAGCCTGTCGCAAAATCGGCGAAAACCCGAATCTCCTTACTCTTCTTTTTGATGTAAACCGTTAGTGCAGCCCACTCAGTGTAATCAATTTTTCTAATGACACCCATGTTTTCGAGTCTTTCTAATTCACCGTCTATCTGTTCTATAGCGGCGTATGGAACATTTCTTTTATTTCTAAACACTGGCTGTTCATTTACTTTTACGTTAAATTTTGCTACCGATTTTGTACACCTTCCCAAATCGCCTGAAAATACGTCCTGGAAATTTTCTTGTAACTCCCTTTTAAGCTTTTCTGCCTCCATATTCGAATCTTCAATCTTTGGCAAAATGAGCTTAAATGCAGATCCCGTAGTCTAAACTTTTCGAACAGATCAGTTCCAAAGAGGTTGTTTGATTTTCGCATGACAAAAATTCTTTCTTTTTGGGTCCTGGTCTGGAAAAAATATCCGTCAATAGTTCTCCTTCGAAGGTAATTTTTTCGCCACTGACGCTTATCGTCGTTTTATGTGATTTAATCATAGTTAGTCTCCCAAGCCTCTTCCATGTCTGTACATTAATAATGGAAATGTCAGACCCACTATCAAGCTGTAGCCTTACTTTCTTTTTAAACATTTTGACCTGGACATATTGCCGGATATTTTGTTTCTCAAGTTCAATTTTCGTAAGTTTAATGGGTGTCTTTCAACCAGATTTTTTTCTACAATGCGATGCTTTATGCCCTTTCTGGTAGCAGTTGCCACATTGTTTGAATTTGTAGGGACACTCATTGTACCAATGTTTATTTCCACACCTCCAACATGGTCCAGGTGGATCTTTTCCCTGTTTCTTTCTCTGGTTATTTTTTGAAGTCGAATTTTTCTTTTAATGGATCTTTTTAATATGCGATCCTCTGCTTTCCTCTATGTCACGACTGTCTTGTTTCAACGCAATAAACCGTTCATAGTCTTCCGCTAAGTTGTGTAGCTTTAAATTCGGTTCGTTTTCGAGTTTATTTAAAACACGACGCCTGATTTCAGCGTCTTTAAGACCAGCCCTTGCACAAATATTAAACATTTAAAGTTATCTGATGATAATTCCTCCAGTTTAAAATCGTCGCAATGCTTGTTCACTATACTCGCATAAGTAGTGTTGTCGTCTTCATTTCTTCTAGTAACATTCATACATTTATATCGCCTATGGAAAAGAGACGTTTTTGCAGAAAACAATTCTGTAAGTAGCATAACTGTTTCTTGAAAGCTCACCTCACTGGTCTTTTTTGGGAGAATAAAATTCACGAACTTTGTATGCTCGGCTGTTCCCAATTTCCTTAGCAAAAGCCTAACTTTTTTCGCGTCTGACAAGGTACTATAATCCGATATAAAAATATCCTCATATCGTCTATAGTACTGGACGGAAGTGACATCGTCTCTGGATTATAATTGAAATTTTCAAAAGCGGCCCACACAGCTGTTTGAGAAAATGCGTTATGATTATCGTCCGCTTTAGTTAACTGTGTCGCCTCCAGAATTTTTCTCTGTGCCTCCTGTGTTTTCACCAATATTTCCTCGAAGCGTTTCTGTTGGTGAAGCATTTTTTTTTCTTCAAATGCTTGTTTAAATATCTCTTCTCTTACTACTTGTTGTTGAATTTGCTGCGTTTGCCACGTGAGATTTTGCTCTGCCTGGAATTGGAACAATTCCAAGAGTGAATCTTTGAATTTCGTATCCATCATACGAATTCAGTTTACAATTTACGCTTGTCTTAAATGAATATTCCTTAGCAAAACAAATCAACCAAGTTATCGCTTCCAATTCTTTTGTTTGAAGAACAACAGTTTAGCAGCCCTTTTGTAACTTACTTTGTTGAACGCTATATTTTTAGTCTTACTAGAAACAATCCAGCGAAATAACATTTGTTTAACATTTTTTTTTATTTGCACGCGTTTTTACGTAGCAAAAATAAAATCCGTCGCTTTAAATATCCGACGAATTCGTATGGGAAACTTTTAGTTGTTTTTGTTTTTTTTATCCTCTTTGCCTTTTGCAAAAAATAACTTGATTCTTTACGTGTTTGCTAAGCACAAATGACGTACGCGAATAAATATTTTTCACGGTCTGTCTCTTTTTCTCTTGACAAAGACAAACGTGTTTTTTTTTCAAATTCCAGATGTTATCAAAATAACGATAAGCTTATATGGTATTTGCTAGTTGGTTTTGGACATTTAACTTTGCAGAAGAAAATTCGTACTGTAGGAAAAATGGCTTCTGGTGAAGAAAAAAAATGAACCCTTTTTCCCTTTCTAAAACACTTGGTAAATGTGTTCAATTATTAAATAATTGACAACATTCGCGTTTTTCGCTGTAGATTTTGGTAGCAAGTTTTTTTCCCGTCGCCAAATTACTATTATAGTAATTAATTCGCTGTTAATCCTTGCGTATCCACATATCTGTTGAAATGATGAATGTGTTCTGCAGTAAAGATTTTACGAATCTTTATTTCAATGATTTTTGGTCATTCTCTGCAGTGATGGTCGTTTCGATTCCTTGTCGCCAATCTGTTGTGCTGTGGAACAAAAGTGAAAATAAGAACAATCAAGTCGAGGTTCGGTTAAGGAACAAGTGTATTAACAATAATGTACAAAAATAGAAAAGCGTGTATATCTGCTGGGCACTCGGCAAACAGCTGAAGTGCAGTCGCATCTCTCTCACCGGTGTTGGAATTACTAGCGCTATTTATTTATTTTTTATTTGCAGCATACAATTATTTCAACCTATCACCAAGGTATCTGTATTGTTCAAAATATACAAGGGATTTTATTTAACACGTCTAAAATAGGTAACACTCCATACGAGGAGAAAACATGTTACATTCCGCATTTATCTGATATATTTTTTCATTATGCACGGTATCCATACTTCCGAATTGTGTGTTCTTAGTATAAACAGCCTTGACCTTACGGCATAATTACACATATCGTTTGCCATCAATATGCACTGTTCTTTTAATTACAGGTAAACAAACGTTGAATATATGGGCTGAAACCTTTAATTGTCTTATCTTTGTCTTTTTCCTTAAAAATAACTTTTGGGGGTGGTTATTTCATACTTCTTTCAAAAAGTTCAAAAAGTTGTATGATTGCAGTCCCGCGCATGCTGCCATATCGGGTTTGCAAAACGTGACCAAATAATTGCCGTTAATTCCCCCAATACTCCAAATAACATGTACTAAAGACAATTAAAATAAGATGTGCTCTAATAGATTGATTTTTACACATTTTCTTTTCATGTTCTTGTGTTTTTATATTGTGTTGTAATTAAGATACGTTTTTTAATTAAGCAATTATTCCTATTTGTTTTCAATCGTTTATCTTTTCGCTACCTATCAGATCTTCTCCAGTTACTATCCTTTCTTGAATGAAAATAAGCAATAATAATTTTGTATTTAATATGTATTCTTTATATTTTTGACGTAGATATTATAAGTCCCTATTTTATGTTAACAATTGTTTAGTTTTTTCTTTTAATTAGTTTCCTTTTCTTATGTACTAATATCACAAAAAAGTTAATTCCCCATATATAGCTGTTTAAAATAAAACTGAACAAATACCTAAAATATAAAACAGAAAAGATAACCCAAACACACATACGCATTAAAATAAGGCCACCTATTAATTCGACATATTCGCAAAAATGATAATCACAACTATTCTAAAAGAACAAAAAAAAAGAGGAAGTAAAAGTCAGCCGAGCCTTTGAGAAAAGCACCATTGGCCGGTGAAAACATTAAGCCATGTAGAGAATAACAAAGAACCTGATTAGTTAGCTAGCTAGACTAAACATTACGTCTATACGTAGAAACTCATTGATAGAAATTTCGTGCATTTTAGCCTGACGAATCATTACGTAGTTGAAACGCAGATGTCTCCCTGTAGCTCTCCTCACAAAGATAAAATACCTTTGTATAAAATACTGAAAATCAATATATAAAATATTTTTCTTCATAAAACATATCATGTGAATATATATATATATATATATATATATATATATATATATATATATATATATATATATATATATAAAGAGGGGCGTTCCAAAAAGTTATGGCTCGTATTTTTATCCCGCCCGAATGGATCAGAGGGGATTGCAAATGGTATTGCTGTGATGACTGAACTTATGAATTCATGATCAATTGAAAGTTTCATCTCTCGGTTGCAGATACTGACGGTGTGATACTCTTAAAATCAACACTTATTATTAAAGTGCATCAGAAGCAGAGGCACGTCATTGAATCACTGGCAAAAGTGCATCAAGGATGGTGGTAACTATGTCGATATGTCGAAAAAGAAATTCTGGTGCAAAATAGGTATTGAATTGGAAGCTATGTTTAATTTTCGAAGAGTTTCAGATGAGTAGCTATTCGGTAAAACTCATGGAGATGAGGAATTTTCAGTGGGTGGCTGTTCTATACAGGTCCTGGACTTTGATTTTGCAGGTTAAGAGCAAAAGATCCTTCTCGTATTTACACGAAAAAAATTATGTGCTAGAATGCTAAACATTCAATACTTTCATGGAGTAATTCTGTTTTCTGATTGGTTGTTAGCAGAGCGTGGATCAATTTGATTCGTCAGTTCCTATCGCCAGTGTAGAATCTTCCAATTTTGAGTGATATACACTCATAAAACATATTTCAACAAAAGGTTCCTAGTTATAATGGTACCACTCCCGACTTCGTAGGTATTCAACTTTTTTAATTAAAAAACAGAAGGCTTTACTTTTGGCTACACATTATTTTCCGCGTTCCATCCTCGTGAGAATTTATCAGGCTATTCTAATAGTCTGTGAATCTTTACAAGGATAAAACACGGAAAATGTTATATAGCTTAATTGCATTATAATAAAATTGTATTCCTGTCTGCTTGCTCACAATTTAATAAATATCACCAAAAAGTAAACTGTTTTACATATAAATTTTCATGCTGAAAACAGACTGCTATACATATTTATTCCAGTACGATTTCTATATTAAAAAGAAATATACATTATGTGAGTAACTTCAATTGCATATTACATTAAAGAATCTAGTTTTTGATAATTAGCTCGATGTTGTTTGTTCCAATAAAATCCTTTTAATTGTTCTATTAAGAAATGTTATTTAAAGTTGATTTATTTAATTTAATTTAATGTATATTTAATTTAATCTAGTTCTCTTCATAAATCGTTACCAATTGTTATGTTTTAAATCGAAAATAAGCTTATTTATTTAAGCTATGGGAGTTATTTCCCCTTTAAGCTATGAAAGTTACTTCGCGTTTGATTTCCATAGATCAAAATGGATGTGTTGTATGCTCTCCTAATCCAACATGTAGTCAATTTCATAACAATTTAAGATATTCAGTGTCTCTGAAATAGTATGTGACTAATGCCTCCACGTGGCCGAGCAATGCCGGATTTATGCAGCTAGTAGATATATAAAACTAAGTAGATGCATGACAAAAATAATGATGTATATATAGATATATAACAAGTAATGCCAACGTGTCACAGATATCTAGTAAGTAATCAAAAGTAATTATTTTATTGTGTAATAGAGTTAGATGTTTTCGCATGACAAGGAGTTTATTTTTACTTTTCTTTTCTCATATCAGCTGACGAATAGCTTTATTTCGTAGGAAATGAGAATCTTTTAAAGAATCGATCTTTCTTGAAGTTGCCATTTTTTATGAGTTAACACCGTCTGTGTCTTTTATTGAAATTCGTGAAGCATGAAATAAGTTTCGACGTAGATTTCATCCCGTTGGATAATAACAAATCACGATTTCTTTCCCCCCAAAGGTGAACTTTTTTTTTAGGGGGTGGTGAAGTTTTTGCACTTTCCTTGATAAAATATAGTGTCCATCTACCGTTAATATATTAATGCTATGAGCACTGGCACACACACACACGCACACACACACACACACACACACACACACACACACACACACACACACGCACGCACGCACGCACGCACGCACGCAGACACGCACACGCACATATTTTTCAGTGATGATACTATTCAAGGTTTAGCATCACTATGCCATTGACAGAACTGAAAAAGACGGATGAATTTTTAAGAACGACAGCATTTCAATTAAGGTTAGTGCGAAGCACAGAGGATTTGGAAAAATATGTAAAGAGAAAATATTAGGAAAAATAAAAGTTAACATATATATATATATATATTTATATATATATATTTATATATATATATTTATATATATATTTATATATATATATTTTATATATATATATATATATATATTTATATATATATATTTTATATATATATATATATATATATATATATATATATGAGAATAAGTAGTTAATAAAACATGTTAAAAACACTCTGAAAAACAGTTAAAAACATATTTAATTTTAAAAAGGAAGCACAAAATAAGTGGATAGTCCTTAATCCGCGGAGTTTCGAAGAAATACTTTCATTTTCATCAGAGGGTAGGGATTAGCAATTGCGGGATCGGATTTTGCTTGCAAAAATATTTAATAAAACGACAAGTAAGTCATAGATCTTTCTTACTTGGTAAAAATAGTGAAGCAGAGGGGATAGGGGAAGGAAAAGGGTGATTTCACGTGGATGGATGGTCTGGTGAAGAGTAAAATATCCAATAACGGTAAAACCCCAAAAAGTTGATTAAATTTCCATTTCCACAAGATAAATCCAAATGAATTGGTTAATGGAAGATGGTTCAAAGTAATCCAAAAAGGCAGAATTCCGTGGAATAATTCAACAAATGGATGCATGGAATAAAATTGTGAGGAATGATAAATTAAATACATACATATATCCACATGCATATACATTCATACATATATATAAATACATACAATTACATATATATATATATATATATATATATATATATATATATATATATATATATATATATACAAAACACACACATATACACACATATAAGTAAAAAGATGAGTGAATAAATAAATAAAGAGTTAAATGAAAAAAGAAATTAAGGGGAGAAGATGGCCGGTATCTACAAGTTCCGGAACAAGGCAAGAAAGTGTGTATATAAATGCACATAGTAAAATATAAGTAAACATACATACAGAGTATAAATGTGTAGGTAGATCGATGTATTTAACTCATAGGAATATTAATACACTAAAACGGAGATTGCAAATGTAAAACCGGCCAAACAAAGAAGAAATAATGAATTACAATTAAAGTTACAAAGTTATAAAATGATAAGAAAGCATGTAGAAAAATATAATATAATAGGAAAATATATTTATCTGGAGGGTTAATTTAATAGCTATGTAATTTCAAATTTATCATATTTAAATTTGGACTTATGTTTGCAATAGGAGATCAGTTCGTTTTTAGAGTTTATTATATTACTACTTTGAGGGCAAGTAATTACAGTTATAGCTTCGGTTGTACAGAGCTGACATGACTTACAGCCTGGAGTATAAGAATTAATCTTTTTTTAGGATAGTCCATTTAATTGAGAAGGGGGTATTGTTAACATTAAGTTTTTTTTATTAAAGTAGTTAGAGAAGTTCCTTGGTTATTATTAGAATTTTGGTTACATAGGTACATATATATACTAGTATTAATATTGGTTATATATATATATATATATATATATATATATATATATACTAATATTAATTTTGGTTACATATATATATACTAGTATTAATATTTATATTTCCGTTTTAAATTTAAAATTCTAAATTCTGAATATATATATATATATATATATATATATAAAATTCTAAATTCTGAATATATATATATATATATATATATATATATATATATATATATATATATATATATATATATATATATACGATCTGTTCGAATATATTCGTTTTCTTGCACACATCTGAGATATTTTATGCATTACAAAAAGAAAACTATATGAGAGCCATTCAACACGTTTCCAGACTTTTTCGTATGTGATCTTTTATTGATAGCACACACATGAATCTCAAGTACCCTTCGAAGTAATCTCCTCCGGCTGTAATGCACTTGTACCGTTCCAACAACTTCTGGCAGGTCCCATGGAAGTACTCTTGTGTGAGCGTGTCAATGACTTTCGTTACAGCCTCTTTCATCTCCTCAATTGTCTCACAAAGACTGCGTCTAAGGTTTTTCTTGAGTTTAGGGAGTAGCCTAAAGTCAAAGGGTAAAAGGCATAGACTATAGGGAGGGCGAGAAACTATCTTGATGCCCATCTTGGCCAAATACTCTGTGACAAGGATGCATTTGTTGGACAAACTTTGCACAAAGCTTCTGCATCTTCAATCCCCCCGCGAATAATTGTATGTACAGTAACCATCTAGAACTACATATTGTGTGCCTTGTCGTGAAATGTGGATTGAAAGCGTTGTAGTGGTTGTCGTTCCCAGGACGAACCTCAGCCAAGTAACACTCTTCGAACACGCTCGAGACATTATATTGAGATCCGAGACAGAGATTCTACCCACAGGAAAACATCCATACAATACGAACTTAAAATAAAAGCCTTTCTTGTAATTGTGTGGTCACTGCAGCCTACTTTGTGTTTCATTTTAACCAAGGGAGGTCGGGTCGTCACACGAGACGTTATAATACCAGTGCAATATTTAAATATTTTGTTGCGTTTGTAATTCGTTCTTTATTCGAACGAAATAAAGCTGTTAACATTCAAGGTATGTATAGCGTTTATGGTATGGAGTGGGGGAATTAATATTTTTCAATGTACTTCATTTAGGAAAAACATTTTTAAACAACATATAACCGTTTAAAAAGATATGCTGTTTCTGTTTTTTTTTCTTGTAGAATTGATATAGTCGTTAGAATTCAAAATGCTAAATGTGTATAATAAATGAAATTAGTGTTTCTTTGTTTTTATATATTTATAGATTTATTTTTATTTTATTATCGATAATATTTTCTGTGGTGTAAGTAAGTTAACCTGTATTTAAATTAAAGTTCTGTTTTTTTATTATAATGAAATTACAGGGTGAAATGATAAAATTATCGCCATAGAAAAGACATGATTCCATTTCCGTTTGTTTTTGGTGAAGACTATCTACTAGTTGGCCAGTTGTGTACAAATCCCAAGAGCTATAGAAACTTTCTATCATGTCTAAAAGTGACACAATGTTCAACGAGCGAGATTGGAGATGCGCCGCTGTACAACTCATGCTCTGTACCGATCCAACAGTTATGGTCTTTGGTGTAGTTTTAAGTGAGAGTCACATCATGCCACCTCACATCTTCGAAGTCGGCTTGAAAGTCAACACCAAAGTGTACCTGGATATGTTGAAGAGAGTGGTGATCCCCTGGTGCAATCAGTTGGCCGCTGACAGACTCTGGGTGTGGTAGCAGGACTCGACACAAGCCCACAAGTCCAAAGAGATCCAGGTTTGGCTTCAGAAGGAGTGCTACGACTTTGTACCCTTGCTTCCATCCCCGAGCTAACCCCGCTGTACTACTTTGTTTGATCATACGTCGAGAACATCACCAACGCGACTTCCCACAACACCAAAGCCAGCCTGATCACCCCCATCCATGGAGTAATCGCCAAGCTTCCGTTGGCGTTTGTGGAAAACGCATACCCCCAGTTCCTGACACGTATCGAGGCGGTAATTGAGGTTGAAGATTGAATAGATGTCAGCTCTACTACATCATTAAGTTACCTGAAATATTTTTTCAATAAAAGCTTTACTACATAATTAAGGTACCTGAAATGTTTTTTAAATAAAAGTTTAAAAATAAAGCTGTAGTCCTGTTTTGTTTACAGCGGCACATTTATCGTTCCATCCTGTATGATTAAGTAGATAAATTGTAAAAGCCGTTACGCGGTTTAATTATATTTAAGCTTATAATGAGTGCTTATTAAGGAAATCTGCAACGAAATTTATTTGAAATGAATTTAATGAGTTTAGCTTGCATATCTGTCTATTTGACGAACAGTCTTTATTAAATTTCTCTGTCAATTTTTGCTCTGCAGACTTCAAACTATATATATATATATATATATATATATATATATATATATATATATATATATATATATGTATATATATATATGTATATATATATATATAGGGAATTTAGATATGTGGAACAAATTCAATTTGGTATTTAGCCGGTAAAAATAGCTACTCAGACGTCAAAATTAAAACAAAAATGGCACTTAGCAGGCGTAAGTTGATTAAAAGTGCCTTTGTAAATATGAGCAGATAAACATGGTGTCCTAAAAGTCACTGAATGGTTAACAATCTTTGTCATTTTATAATTAATGATTATTTCTTCTCTGTTTCAGAAAAAAAAATCATGAATACGTATAGCATTGAACGACTATGCAAGTTGTGAAATTGTTTTACCAAAATCAGGCAATGCTTTGGCGACAAGATTATCTCTCGCTATGGTAATGTCAAATGGCCACTACGTTCCCCAGACTTGACTAGCCCCGACTTGTTCTTGTGGAGATATCTTAAAGAAAAAGTCCATGTTAACAAACCCTAAACCCTGCAAGAATTGAAGGAAAACATCAGAAACGAAATAAGGGAGTTAAATCAGAATCTAGAGTTCTACAATCTGTCATGAATAATGTTTTGGAAAGAGCACAAATATGCGAAACTGAAACTATGCAACATTTAAAAGCATTATTTTCTATAAATAGAGATTGTTTGAATTTTCCATTGTTTCTTTTAAAAACATTGTTTCTTTTAAAAACATTCCCAATGTGTAAGTCAGATTGTGTGAAAAGTACAGAAAGACATCCTCAAAAATAAAGAATCTATTTAAGTTCAACCCCCTTCAGTGGTCTTTTGGACACCCCATACATTTATACATCCAAGTCGGTTTACTTTTTAAACTATTTTTTTTCATCAATCTGACAATATTTCAAACGGGAACTAATAAGGCTAGAGCGTTAAATATTTTGGTTTCGATTCTAGCTGATGGCCCTTAAATCATAAATAATTTTTTTCACTTTTGAAATGACTACTATAATAAATATGAAATCTGCAAAGGTTGACAAGAAAGTTCTTTCAGTTTTTAACTTTTAAATTCAGATGAACATGTCTCGGCTGAAACAAAAATGTATTGGTTTAAATAAGCATAATCACAATCAACACAGTTTCTGCCAACACAAAACAAGTGTATTTATGCCAGTGACGTAAAAATGTTCCCTTTTGGTGGCGATGAATTTGCTGAAGACGTTTTTAATATGTCTTTGGGTTTTGATACATTTCTCACACAGAAAGTTGTCGAGATGCTTGAAAAAGCGGTAGTCGGTAAGTGAGAGATCTGAAGAGTATGGCGAATGATGCAGAGTTTCGTACCTAAATTCGTTCAACATCTGGAGGATCGGTTTAGCAACGTGCGGTCGGGCATTGTCGTGGAAGAGAATTGGACCTTCAATGTTGAATGCTGGGTGTTGTTGTCGAAGTTTCTGATGCATGCATCTATTTGTTGACAGTACTTTACCGTCGTAATGGTTTCGCCTGCGTTCCAAAAACTGTAATGGATGACACCGGTTGCAGACCCCCAAACAGTTAGTATGACTTTCGTTTGGTAGAACTCAGGCTTCAGAAAGTGTCGCTGAGCTTCGCCGGCGTCTAACCACTGAGCTGATCGTCGCCGGTTGTCGTAAAGAACCCATTATTCATCGCAAGTCACAACCCGGTGGAGAAACGAGCCGGTCTTGTTGCGTAAAAAAGTGAAGATGACACTTCATAACAACGTTATTTTTGCTATCGTTCAAGCACCATTTTTCATTGTCTTTCCAATCTCTCTCAAGTGGTTGAAAATCGTCGCATATATTACGTCTAATTTAGAAGTAAATTCTTGAACAGTTTTGTGTGGATTGGCTTCGACGAAGTCTCTTAATTAATCGTTGTCAACATCTGATGGCCGACCACTACACTCATCATTTACAAGATTCATCGCCGCTACAGAATTTCTTACACCACCATTGTGCTGTGCGTTCAGTATTGGTTCTTGGGCCAAACGCTTCGTTGATATTGTGAACTGTTTCAGCAGCTTTTCAGTTTAGCTTGAATTGAAATAAGACAATTTTGCGAATTTTCTTTTTTCCATCTTGTATTAAATCTTCTGAAAAGAAGACAATTGTTTTAAAACGATTGTAACAATTAGATAGGGCGAAAAATGCTCTTTCAACTGTGCCCCAAAATGTATTTCTTTTCGTCACCACCAATCTCAATATCAAGAATTAATTGACGCATCTTTGCTTGTGATCTAATTCCTTCTTAGAGTCTCACACCGTCAGTAACTACAACAGAGAGATGAAACTTTTAGGTCATGAATATTGTTATGGGGTTAGATGGTAATAAAACGAAGGCACACAGGATTTTTAGGAACGAACATGTATTCACATATATTACAGGCAAAAGCAGGTTGAGCCATACCATTCCTTCTGCTTCTGGTCCATCTGGTCCTTGATTAGCTGTATTAATATTGCTTTAATCTCCTCCATCTTGTAATGGATTTTCCAAGCGCACGAAAAAAAATATTACCGTTTTTTAACCGGAGAAGAGAGATAAAATAATAAAAAAAAGAAAATGTTCTTTTCTTAAGTGTGTGCGTATGAGGAGGGAGCAACTTATCCCTTGCTTCTTGGTAAAAACCTTAGAGATAACCTAATATGAGGGCGGACAAAAATATTTTTTTTTTACTTGCGAAACAAAACAAAAATATACGTTGATACACTACAGTTGCCAAAGAATAAAAATAATTGTGGAATTGTCTGAAAGTAAACCAAAATGGCTAGTTTTTTATGTGTGTGTGTGTGGGTGGAGGGAGTTGTCCCCACACGGAAGAAAAAAAATTCACTTTAGAACCGATAGTTAAAAATAGAATATTTCAGAATAATCCACTCAACGAAAAAGTATTTCTTTTAGTCCAAGTAAAATGAAAGGGGAAAACATTTCTCTCCCGTTAAAATATTGCATAAAGTTGGCAGCAAAAAAACAAAGACAAAAAATCCTTTCTACTTCATTTGAAAAATATCCTAATTTGCATAAGAATAAACAAGTAGACAAGTTACAATTAGAAATTATTCTCGCAGTGAAAGTGGGTCAGCATTTTTCTCTTTTTTTTCTCTCTTCTTTTAATAGCAACCAAATAAATTTATAAGCATTAACAAAAGTTCGTTTAGTACAGTTCTTTCAAATTTAAATACAGAAACAAAAAGATTAACTTACAATTGAGTCGAGCGTATTATCATGTGTTCGTTTCTTTCTTTCTTCTTTTTTTTAGAATTTTGTTTTTAGGACGTAATTGCCAGCCGAATTCTTAGCTCGTAAATCCGAAGTTCTTTTGAAGTCAAATTCATTTCATTCGTTGTCTTTTTTGTGGAGTTCACCCGCGTAAAAGTCGAATCCGATATCGCCAGTTGTTATGGGGTTAAATGGTAATAAAACGAAGGAACACAGGATTTTATTCACATATATTACAGGGAAAAGCAGGTTGGGCAATACAATACCTCAATGTTTCTTCTTCTACACGTCTAAGTAAAGAAAAGTTTTAATATAAATATGAATCTTCATAACACGAACACGGAACGCAACAAGCATCTCTCTAAGTCTCTCACAACATCCCTCTCTCAACAGCATCACTTGTAATAAGACAAACTCTCACTAAGACTCTCTTTTAATGAAAACTAAAATATAACATAAACATAATTTGGTGTACGTGACTAGTCCACTCATGCAAGGGTGGGTTAAAAAAAAAGAAACTGGCGTTACCACGAAAAAAAAACAAAAAAAAACATAACGTTTACTAGACGATCACAGAATGCGAAAAAGAAAAAGAAAATCAAAACGAAATAAAACAATAATAAAAAAAGAGACGCATGCACACATACGCAGTATTGAAAAAAAAATAATTAAAAAATGAACACACAAAAGAGCTAAAGATACAAGAAATATTAAAAAAAAGAAAAGGCCGATATGCCGTAAAAGAAATCCGTAGTAATAAATGGAAATATAGTAAACACAAGTCACCGTGCATAATTCATTGAAATGAATTCTTTTGTTAATGTAGCACATAACACACAACAAAATAAATGTGTCAAAAATGTTTCGCGGGTCAAAGCAGTTTGTTTAAAAATCAAGTGTCAATCATTGTAACAATGTGTGTCAAAGTCCAATGTACTTTTAAAAACTTGTGTTATTAAAAAATAAAATAAAAAAATGAATAAAATAAAATACACTATAGAAAAAAGAAAGATGCAGAATGAAATTAAATTTATCCACTGTGATAATTTTCGTTTTTTTAGTATGATTTAATTGTTCTGGTCTTTGAAAAAGGGACACATTTTTGTTTTGTGTCAACGGACTTTTGAAATGTATAATGTAACGAATTTTTATTATTTTTTTGTGTGTTTTGTTGCAAAATGTTTAAATGTATTAAGGTATTTTCTTTTGAAAATGTGTTTTAAACAATATTGTAAATTTATACTTAATGTAAATGTTACTGATTTTCACAGCCAGAATTCCAAGTTATCAGTAAATATACATTAGATTTAAACAGTCTAGGAGAAAATAAAACTAGTTAAGACGTATGGTTGGCTTACAGATTCAGTTAGAATTTTAGAACGGGGACAAGAATTAAAATTACGTAAACGGGTATTTAGAAAGTTTTTAGATGTGATAAGCCGTAAGAAAGATGTTTTTTTAGCAATTGGTTTTTGTTGTTTTTATTAGAGATCCTATAATTTTTCTCCAAGAAAAGTGACTTGGTAGGGATTGATAAGCACAAGATGTGCCCATATTCGAAAAATTTAGGAACCTGGTTAATTAAGTGCTTAAAATAAGCTGGTTGCACGTAACGACTCCAAGCAAGTGGTAAGACTTGGCTTAATTAATAAAAAGGCGTTGGAAAGAATACGAAAATTCTTAAGGGGACCAGTAAACCGATGATAGGTAGTCCCGAGGCAATCACATATAGCTTAATGAAGTAAGAGACAGGCAAAAATATGCCGTAGATTACGTAAGAAAGATATAACCTTGTATTTTTTTTTAGAGACGCATGAATGTGGGATATATCTGCTGGATCTTGGAGGCTCTGGTGAGAGGAAAGAAAAATCACAAAAAAATCGGGCATTAGATAGAATTTAGGCGCAATTAAGGTGTTGGGCGCGAAAGGTGTTAGTTAGTTAGGGGTGATATTTCTAAATCCTCGTCGAAGTTTCAAGAATCCAAGCAAGGAAATCCGAGTGAAACCGTATGAGAGAAAAAGGTATATCTTAATAGTTAAAGCCAACCAAGAAGATTGGTTATGAGCTTTGGTATGCCCCGTATAAGATAGTTATAGAAAAAAAACAAAGCCATACTTGATAAGGCTAACCATGCGGAAAGAGTTGATCAGAACACTAGGGACGAAGGAAGTCGTCCATTTCGAGAGAGGTGGAAACCTCTAGTCTGCAGCATATGGCTGGCTGGAAAGTAGCTGATGTGAATCATAGGTAAAGACCCTACACCCAAAAAGTAAATGCCAAGAAGATCAGAAAGGTTCTGATCTTATAAAAATAAATAATTGTTAGGTCGGCCGTGGAGGGCTGACTGAAAGAGATTTTTTGTTTTTTTTTTTGTTTTTTTAGCCTGATCTTTCTAGCCGTGTAGTTGTGCAGATGTAAAAATAAAACTGTACTAAATTTAAAAATGCATACATTTTTTTGTGAAATATGGAAGGGAGGGATGTTACATGATAAGGGCTGTCCCCTTTTCATGTAAGTATAAAAATAGAGAGATTACTTAAAATGAAAATAAAATGAGAGAAAGCAGAAATCGAACCTTGGATATAAGTTTTAAAGAACAATAGGTTTAAATGGAATGTCCAGTAAATTGTTAATTCTGATGAAATAAATAATAAATGAACTATTCAATTGTTAGAAAGAATGTGGATAATAAAATATGGGTTAAATAAATTAGATATGTAGATTGAATTCCTTTGTAAAAACATCAAAGAAAAAATAGGTTATTGGGAAATCATAATGTCGGAAACGTGCAAAGTCGCGCATGTTGAAACACGTGAATTTTGCTCACGAGGCCGGACATGCATGGATTTCTCAATATAGGAAGTGAGAGTTAGTTAGTTAGAGAGACAGTCAGTGAGAAAGTCAGAGAGGGTCTGGGAATTCGAACGTCTAGGAAGCGAGACGGTCACTTGGAAACTAAAATGTGAAGCTTTGAATTCTTGATGAGAAAACCACGGCCGGTCGTGAAGAAATAAACCCATCATGTGTTTTGATAAAGCTTCTTTGTTTTTGTGAATCTTACAAAAAGGTAAAGTGAATTGTTATTATATGTCTGTGTTATCAAATGTCGTGACATACACATCTCATATCCACAATGTGAATCTACATCTCATATCTACACTAAGACTGTCTGAACACTATCTCCTCACTAAGAGATTCCTCCATCAACACTTCCATGTAATAATGAACTTTAATATATATGAAACATCATAACACGAACAATCTCTCTTACAACAACATCTATCTCAATTATAAACTCTCTCTCTATTTATATATATCTCACTAATGTGTTAATGTCTCTATATCTCCCATCTCTCCTTACAACATGAACTCTCCTAAGACTGTCTCTTCATCCCTCCTAAGACTCACACTTCTCACAAAGAACAAAATAATAATAATAATAATAATAATAATAATAATAATAATAACAACAACAACAACAACAACAACTATATAACACTCAACTGTAGGGCGTTTGCACACGACCTCCTTGGCCGCCTGCCAATCTCTGACTGCCGGGCACCAGTACTTGTTACCGAAAGTGACGTCACCAGAGAAAGTGATGTCATGAGATATTCCATTAATCCCATGGAGGGGCGTCTCAAACAAATATTTATGTTCAGTCATCATGGCAATACAATTAACAATCCGCTTTAGTCAATTCCGGGGGAACAAAAATAAACTTTTCTATTACTGTTTTTTGTTATAACTTATATTAAATAAATTTGAAGTAGGATTCGAGTGCCCCCTTCCCACGGTAAAATAATGTCATCATGTCACAATTTTGCTAAGAATATATATTCCAAAATTCATAATAATTTTTTTCATTAATTTGAAAGATTAATTACAAATTAATAGAAGTACCTAATTGATATATATATATATATATATATATATGATGAAAATATATATGAAAAGAAATATATATATGATGAAATAATACATCTATATATATATATATATATATATATATATATATATATGATGAAAATAATGGGAATAGTATTCCGACAAAATAGAGAAATAAAAAGGAACAAACCGTATTATGTGTTCATCAACGTTTCGTCTTTAAGGAAGTCTCGAAATAAAGACGAAACGTTGATGAACACATAATACGGTTTGTTCCTTTTTATTTCTCTCTCTCTCTCTATCTCTCTCTCTCTCTCTCTCTCTCTCTCTATATATATATATATATATACACCTATTGTTTATACCTACTGATATTAGTGTTTCATGCTTTCGCAATAATCAGTGTAGAAGGTGACGATTCCTGTCGGTCAAGATAATCGAACCTAGCTATGAAATCGCCTATGACTTTACTTGCTAAACCTTTAGCCCGGGGGCTCTAAACAATTGCCATGCGAATAAAAGTAATTAAAAACTTGTAAACGCCAAATTTGGCCGTAGACAGTAGACAGTCTAGAGTGTTCAAATGAATGGATGCCGTGAAAGTCGCATTAACTTTTTATTTCCGAGACAGTGCCCATCCTTAAATATTCTTAAAGGATTTTGATAATTATAATTATAAGCCACTAGTGTTTCCTGCTTTTGCAATCATCAAAGTAGGTGATAATTCTTACCGGTGTTGTATGTGCTCTCCGCTTATCTCGGCATTGTTTCCTGTCGTTCTGTCTATTTCCGTGCCACTGGAATCAAGCAGTGCCGACGTAGTAGAGGTGCGGGTGGAGATTGAGCAACCCATGCTTGACAGTTACACGCAACACAGAGATGCTTATAGGTTGTATCCATTGTTTCAATGATAATTTAATGCGGAATCCAAGGAAGTGATTTTTGTAATTATTTAGTTCCGCAAATGTAATGAAAACTTCCGCAATCATTGACATAGCCTGCCCTTTCGATACGAGACTGCAAAAGAAAAATAACATGAAAAAATATCAACATCTAGAATGAGAATTAGACTCTGGAAATGTGAAAGACTTGCAAGTTAGGAACGGCAAACAGCTGGAGCAACTGAAGTCAAAGAAAAAAAAACAACAAATAACTAAAAACATCTAAAAGTTGAGACACTATTAAATACTACTACTACTACTACTACTACTACTACTACTACTACTACTACTACTACTACGACTACTATTTTTTTACACGGTGGCCACCACTTATTAAGGCCCAGAAGCCACTCAGGGATAAGGGTTATTGCAAGTACAGTACATTAGTGTGGAGATTTAATAAAATGTCTACTTAAGGGGACGGTTCATCAGGAATTTGTTTACGTTGGACTTGAAGACACCCAGGTTGTAGTAAGGTGGGAAGCAGGCGGACGGAACAGAGTTCCACAGGCGTACACTTCTAAGAAAGAAGCTTTGTTCATGGAATCTACGTTTTGATTTAGGCACAGATAAAGAATGGGGGAAATTTTGACAATGGAAATAACGATAAAACAAGGATAGGCTTGCAACGTCTCTTCTGTGGGAGAGAGGTTGCAGGGAAGAGAAAAGCGCATCCCCCACTAAGCCATGAAGCCTATTTTGTACTCTGTCAAGGCAAAATAGGCTGTTTTTAGCAGCTCCTGCCCAGATATGGCAGCTGTATTCCATCCTTGGACGTACTTAGCTTTTATATAGATAGAGAATTGCATCAGTAGTGAGATATTTTCTGGAGTGGTAGAAGGATCCCACCATGTTTCCAGCAACCTTGGCAACAGACTTGATGTACATGTTCCATTTCAGATAAGGAGTAAAGGTCAAGCCCAGAAGCTTGTCAAAACATGGGGCTTCTCCTAGACGAGAGACATCCATTTCAATTGATGCCAGATGGGGATCAGAGCGTTGATGATGTAAAGATACAGTTTGGTTTTAGATGCATTAAAGGTAACCAGCCACGTCTTCCTCCACTGAACCACGCGCTCGAGATCAGAGGAGAGGGAACTTTGTCATTTACAGCCTTTGATGTGTTGCCGTAGATGGTCGTGTCATCAGCATAGATGTCAACGAATGATTTAAGTATGTGTTTAGGGAGATCATTGATGTAGACCAGGAAGAAAGTTGGGCCCAGGATGGACCCTTGAGGGACTCCAGCATTAATACTGCAGGCCTCTGATTTTTGTCCATCAACCACTACTCTTATGAGCTTATCAGAGAGAAATGATTTAATGATAGAGAAAATATTTCCAGTTATACCGTAGCTGGAAATCTTGTGAAGTAGGCCTTTATGCCATACCTTGTCGAAGGCATTTGATATGTCAAGAGCAATTGCCCTAGAAAGGAAGCCTTTGTCAAGAGATTCACTAATCCTATGAGATATAAGCGTTAGCACATCCGCGGTAGATCTTGCAGAACAGAAACCATATTGCATGTCACTAAGAAGGTTATTTCTGCTGAGATGGTTGACTACAATTGTATGCGACTAAACTACAGAAAATTAACAAATGCCAAAAGAAAAAAAAATTAAAAGATTTAAGAGATAAGGTCAGTAAATCCATTAGTATGTAAAATGATTAGTTGAAAATAACTAAAAATGCAAGGTAAATCTGTGTCAACTTCAGGAACTCGACGTGACGATTGTGAGACTATAGGAATAAATAGAAACCGATATAACATCAGATGACTCTTTTTACATGGTTATCACCACTTATCAAGGCCAAGGGGTCACTTGAGGATAAAGGTTAAAGTGTGTACAGTAGTCAATTGGACAATATAGTAATTGTCAGTAGAGGAAATTCAGTAAAGTTGTTAAGGAGAACTGCTTATCAAGAACTTGTTTACATTGGACTTGAAGACAACCATATCGTTGTCAGCTGGAAAGCAGGAAAACGGAAGACAGTTCTACAGGCGTGCATTTCTAAGAAATAAACTTTGTTCATGGAATCTACGTTTAGGTTTAGACACAGATAAAGAGTGGTGGCAATTATAGATAGTGTTTTCAGCTAAACGAGTGTTTCTTGTGAAAGTTTGGCGAGGGGGGCATAGACTCAAATAAGAATGTATAAAGAAAAAGAAGATTACGTTTGGGTACACGTGATTATCAATATCCCCTGTCCTCTTCGTCTTGCTGGTAAGTTATTCTGAAAGAAGATAGAGTGGAATAAACCTGATGTGTTTTTCTACATTTTTGTCTCGACTGAGTCCTTTTTATAGTATAAATAGCGAGATTTGATTTCGGGAACACAGACCCTCAATCTGGAAAGATCACAAAGGATCGAATACAAGGAAAATATGTAGCTCCCAAGACATAAATACAATTAGCTAATTTGTTTCCGTGACGATTAAAACAATATTTTGTTTTTATTTTGCATGTATGACATATTGTGGAAACGCAACGATATAAGCTTGGGAAAACATGCTTTAATCGAAGGAATAACTTAGTTGCTTGAAATGTAAAAACAAAAACAAAAACACATTCAAAGCCGAAATAGTTCAAACGAAAACACGACAAAACCCAATTGCTTTACTAGATTAATTTTGTATTGAGTTTTGTATTTTTAATTTTAAATGGCTTACAAAAAAAGACACCTAATTGATCAATATTATATCCTCTCTAGTTATTTACAACTTTTCCAACGTTCAACGAGATGTTCAAAATTTTGTATAAATAATAAATAATAAAAAACAACAAAAAAACTAATTTAATATTAACTTTAATAATCTGAAAATAAATAGAAATTAACTAAAATAAATCAAAAGAAAATAAATTACAAAATGATTCAAAGATGGAATTCACGAAAAAAAATAAATTCCTAAATTTGGAAAAGAAAGCATAAAAATACTCACAACTTATTAGGTTGATGCAAAAACATATTTTTTTATCAGATATGTAAATAAAACAACAAAAAAACAAACAAACGTTATTTTTG
This sequence comes from Euprymna scolopes, assembly GCF_053919585.1. Taxonomy (NCBI): domain Eukaryota; kingdom Metazoa; phylum Mollusca; class Cephalopoda; order Sepiida; family Sepiolidae; genus Euprymna; species Euprymna scolopes. The sequence continues at coordinate 68,926,392 of NC_136494.1, read as the reverse complement.
CACCAACCTAATATTTGCTAGCCCAATATTTAGTTTAATGACTATAATATCGTGATTTTACTTACTAGTGATACTCCATATCTATCTATCCTGATTAGGTTGGTTGGTTGTTTTGTTTTACGGCATATCAACCCGTTTCAGGTTATTTAATGCCGAATCTGGTGATTTTGAAGAACGATTTTTTAATATAGTATATTTGTTTTTTTAAGTCATATTTATTTAACCCATAGTTGGGACCCTAACAGGTGCTACCACTCTGGGTCAGAGTGGACCTGGGAGAAATGGCAATTAAAGGGTGGCTCCACACTCCCTAAGGCCTGCAAGCTGTGGCATCACTATCGGATATAGTTTAAGGTCATATCCAGGACCCTATCTATCCTGAGACAAATGAAAGAGATGTACTTGACAAGAAAAACTTGTATTTTACCTGGAGAGAGCTTTTGACGAAGTGGCAGGAAAGGGGTTTCCGGCAAGTTTTGCGAAAACTAGGCACAGATGAGTGGTTGATGAAAGCTGTTCATCGACAGCTTTTATGTTAAAGTAGGAATACATCAGTGTTCTATTTTGTCTTAGAAGCATTGCCTAGAGAGTTTCCTACGAGTTTTTCGAACGAGATCTTGTGTGCTGATCATTTAATACCTGTCTAGGGAATAATAGAAACTCTAATTAAGTTAAAGACTTGGGCGGATGCCATGGGAAGTTAACATTTGAGAGTTAATGTTTCCAAAATTAAATTGATTGTCTGCAATTATAGTGTTGGAAAGTCCTCAGACATAATAGTTCTAATGGTCAGTTTGGGTGCAAGTATTTTTGGTAATACTTACAGGCAGTGAGTACACAATAAATGCAGTAAAATTGCTGGTAGGTTGATAACATGTTTGCGTACAATAAGTATAACTCAGTAGACATGAATAGAAATTTAGATACGGAGAAAATAAATGTGGATGGTGAATCTATCAAGGTTGTTCAGAAGTGTGCTTACTTCGGTGATATCATTGGAGCACAATGAGCAGGTGCTAGTGAGATTGCAAGAATTAAGAAAGAACTGGGCTATTTTAAGGAGTTTATATTATTAGTATCCTGCAGAGCGTTACCACTCCCGACCAAGGGAAAAGTCTATCTATACGCAGTTCAATGATGTAGTAAGTGAAACCCGGACAATGAGAAATGAAAACATGCGTTTCACGGAGAAACATGAAATAAGAATGATACGCTAGGTGTGTAATATGAGTTCTAAAGACATGCTTAGATCTCTTGGCATCAATGGAAGGTTAAATGACGACCGTATAGGGAGATTAGTGCAAAACAAGAGACGCCGAATGTATAGCTATATTAGACGAGAGTTTTAGCATATAAAAGTATTGAGATAGTAGGCTCAGTTCACAAGTGAAGACCAAGGAAAACATAGAAAGAAGTATAAAGGATGGACTTGTGAGAAAAAGGAATGATTAAAGACATTGCTAGATGTAACAGCGTGGACGGCTATATGCAAATGCATGCGAAATGACGTCATTGGTAGAGCAAAGAAAAGAATATAAAAAGGAGAAAGAGGACGATCACAAGACGTGGAGCACGGAACGATGGAACGTTCGGAACCACGTGAAAGGCATAAATGTTGCTCGAGAAGACGAACACGTGCTAATGAGAGAATAGGGAAATAAACGTAGTAGTACAACCAAAACGTGAGTTGAAGTTTTTTTCTATTCTTTGTCGCCTTTGCGACTGAGGTTACAACGTGTGTTGGATCTCCGACAACGTTACATAGATATAGATTAGTTTGAAAGTCAATTTCGAAAAAAACGTATTATTTGGATTTTTCGGACTATTTTCGTCTTGAGTGTAATTTTCACAACGTTTCGGTCGATCTAACCCCCAACATTCTTCATTCTTCTTTTTCTGTCGAACTCGGGAATCTTTCTGACGACCATTGGGAATCGGAACGGAATTTTGAATGGAACCGTTTATTTAATCTACGAAGATTCAGCCATGATCGGGTAGAAGTCCTAAGTAATTCGCAAATGTATTGAATTAATTAGGACTTCTACCCAGTCATGGCTGGCGGAATGTGAGTTGATTAAAATTCCGTTCAAAATTCGGACCGAAAGATTCCTTAATTCAACAAGATACAACTGAAGAAGGTCGGCGATTACATCGACAGAAAATAACATTCAAGATAAAAATAACAGTCAAGATGATAACAGTAGCTTAAAGAATCGAAATAACACGAATAAATCTTCATCTAACAAATTCAGAGACGTATTATCAATTTTGAAACAAACACAGCAATAATATGATGATGATGAACTGGAGCCAATGGTGGCGATTCATGAAGAGTGACGTAGCTGGTCAGTAATGACCATTCCGTCATAAGGAAGGAGGAATCGTTGATAATGATGTTAATGATGCTGATGATGCTGATGATGATTCTAATCGAAGATTGTTTTTGCCATTTAGAGGATTAGAGATATTGATTTTATTTGTTAAACTAATAAAATTACCTGCGAAAAGTTTAGTATTTTATTTTCTTAGGATATCTTTTAATAGCAACCATTTAATATTTAACGGTGAAAAAACAACCGTTGAAATATTTTTGTTGTAGTTTAGTTTTAATTAAATTTATGAAATAAATAAAATATAAGAATTGTGATTAAGAAAATCTAGCATCTAACATTGATTTATTAACTGTAACAATCAAGTAATAATTATTTTATGGATTGTTAGCTCTTCCTACGCGGTGTTACCCGACAGTACCAACTAGTACAATTTCAGAAATATTTTGTAAGCTTCTAAATATCGACAGGGAACGTTGCGGGTTGCAGTAGCAGCAGCAGCAGCAGCAACAGCAACAACAACAACAAATACTATGTTGCGACTTGTTCGCCGAGTGTAACTTAAAGGCAACACGGCCACAGTTTACTACTTTCTAAAGTTAACATAGTATGGGGCATTTTTGAAATCACCTTTTCTCTGTAGTCCTAGGGGGTCCACTCTCCCAAGCTTTGCCTCCCGGCTTTCAGGGGGGGAGTAAGTTTGTTGCTTACTGTATGAGGCGCCCCTACCAGAGAATACCGACGGGACTGCCCATGCATTTTTTTTGCTTGGCCAGATAGTTCCACTTTTCGGAGCTCTGGTTTGACCTTTATCATTTTTTTTCCCTGTATTGCATCTTTCTGTAGTAGGACGGAATAAATACTAACTGGGAAGTTACTTCTCTCTTGACTACAAAAAGATATGACACAAGCATGGAAAATGAGCGGAATAAGCTAGCGCCCCGAAATTAGGAGCACTCTGGCCTCCTAAAAATAACCTGGGCCATCCTGCTGGAATTTCTCGGTCACGCTATTTCAAGATGTCAAAAATAAACTAATTTCACCCTAATTCCACCCCAAAGAGAAGAGGCAAGGCTTAGGAAAATGGAACTTTTAGGGCTACTCAGAATAATACTTCAGCCCTACAAATATAAGGCCAACAAAATTGTTCAGTTTAGCCAGACTGATTAAGAACGGTTCCTCGATTGGTATATACCAGTTTCACGTCTCTCTGGAACAATGCTGCAAAGGAACCTCTTTCCTTACCGATTAGAGCTTCCCTGACACCCTGCCTCTCTCCCTGTCCACATAATGCACCTAAAACCCTTTAAAACAATCCCAAAGAAACTGAAATTTGAGAAATAGCTATTAATTGAGTTTTAATAGTCATTTTATATCGGATCAGAGGTATCTGAATTTTCACCAAAGGTTTCAAACAGCTTTTGTCTACCGCATACAACTAAATTAAACTAAATATAGCCGACATCACACACCATTGCACCTACTCGCTGTTTTCTCAAAATTAAAAATGATCGGTTAATTAGTTAAAAATTGAATCCAGTACATATTAATATATGCACATACCTACGTGTGTATAAATAGAGCTAATGTATAGTTAAGACTCTATCATAGAATCCAATTAGAATATCGGTTAATCTAATAAATTTTGAAAAAATAAACACCTATGTTATATTATATTCCTAGTTTTATTCATGCTTCTAACATAAAAAAATTTTGATAATTCAATTACAATATATTTCATATTTACGACTGAAATTAATTCATCCACGGACACATGTTTCATCGTTTATGATCACCGTAGCTGAACCTAGCGAGATGGTGAATCGTAAACGACGAAATACGTATCCGTGGATGATTTAATTTTTAATGTATGTCGCTCCTAATCTGCGGACATCACATTGGTGAAGAGAAATTGTTCTTAACTAGGATTCAGGCAAAACGCACGTTCGCCTAAATAAGTGGATTTGCTCAGAATTATGGCAAACAAATTATATATATATATATATATATATATATATATATATATATAAGTGACGGTTGTGTAGTTCCAACGAGAGAAAAATGTATATGTGTGTATGCCTGCGTACGTATGCGTGTGCATGTGTATATGTACATGTATGTATATGTATATGTGTGTGATTGTGTGTGAATGTGTGCTATACATGGGGAAAGAAAGTCATAAAAAAACATAAAACCCTTCACCAAATGGACCAAAAGCCCCCTCCTTGAAATTAACTCTGACCGGACACTACCAACACTTAGTATTGGAGACAGAATGTTTGAGACCACATCGCTCTGAAAAACACATTTAGTATCAGCAGATGTAACAATAACATTTCAAACTCCCATTTAAAAAAAACAAAACTTTTCACGAAAATATCTGAAGAAAGCAAACCAAAGCTTGAAACACGTTATAAAAATATCTATTATCTATCTATATATCTATAAAAACAGAGATGTGTGTGCCACAGACGATTTCTGATTGGTTAATCCAATAATCACATCTCCTAAAAAACTATGGTTCGTAGGCTCTTAACTTTACCATAAAATATTATAGCTTTATTTATTGTCCATCTTGGAAGGGTTTAATTTTTTCCTAACTTGCGATTTACAAATTACAAAAATACGAAACTTACAATCTAACAATCGAACCTCCGACATCACGGCCGCCATTATGAAACTAAACTAAAAAAAAAAACGCGCGTTCACTCGTGGTCTTTTCATTTCGGGTTTGGGTACTTGTGCAGTTTTCCATTGACATAAAAAATGGAAATATTTTAAAAAAATATATATTGTACGTACTCGTCATGGGATAAAGTTTTCCTACAGAAAAAATCACGTAATTTCATCAAGTAGTTATTTTTTTATAGCGAAAAAAGAAAAAAATCAACGCTACAAGCGAGTAATTATTAATTCAGCTATCTTGATTCTTAACCAAACAGAAAGTTCAAGTAGGGGGATTTCCCTTTCTTTTTTTTTTGATAGCGAGGCCAAATTTCGCGAATTTGGCCTTTTTTTAAAGCAGTTTGGCCTTCAAAATTTCTGTTTGGCCTTTTTCTTTACCGATGAAATAAAAAAAAGCAAATAAAAACAACGCAATAAAACTTTTAAAAATACGGCACACTTTTGTTGTTCTTGTTTGTTTTTTTTGGTAATTTTCCTTATTTTTTATTTTTTCAAGATAATACTATTAAATGGACACTATTATGCCAAATTAGCCCCCCCCCCAAAAAATGCACAAAAATTCGAGATTTAAGGTTTTGACGAGATAATTTAGCGAATTGTCCGGACTATTGCGAGATAACCATCCATTAGTTTTTCCTGAAATTTTGCCACAAATTGTATTTCAATACATAGATGTGCATAGTAACAACATTTTTTGCCGAAAATTCCCGTTGCGTCCCCAGATTTCATCGGTGAAGAAAAAAGCCAAACAGAAATTTAGAAGGCCAAACTGCTTTAAAAAAAGGCCAAATTCGCGAAATTTGGCCTCGCTATAAAAAAAGGGAAATCCCCCTACTTGAACTTTCTGTTTGGTTAAGAATAAAGATGGCTGAATTAATAATTACTCGCTTATAAGACTATCAATACACACAAAAAATTTAGATTTATTTTTGGGTAAAGTTCCCCCGGGTTTTCCTTTCACTTGAGTAAATAATGGTCTTTTGTTATATATATGGCGTACTATTATCCTTATATATATGATGTTTATGTTTATATATATATATATATATATATATATATATATATATATATATATAAATGATAGTGTCTGTGTGTGTCTGTGCGTCTGTGTGCATTTCCCTATGCTAAAACTCTGTCAATTTTAAGCCTACAGATTCGAAATTTGATATACAGGGTACTGAGATTTGGGAAAATCGATGTGATAGGTTTTCGACAGAAATTTGGCGATTAAGTGGTCAATATTCAACGATTTGACCTTTGAGAACTCTACCAAACTCTTCCTACAATTTTGGGTCCAAACAGTAAACACGTGATATTTTAGATATAGATTCCTTGGACATGGATCTAACTTATTAACTTTACTTGATCCCTAAACAATAAATGTTAAGAGGTCATAATAAGGGTCAAAGTTTAAAAAAATTGACCGTTTTTTTTCTCAGCATTAACCTCAAAACACCTGGGCAACGCCGGGCACCGATTGCTAGTTTTAAAATAAAAATAAAAAGGCTAAAAATAAAACACAATTGTTGGTGGCTACACTCTTTTAAATATAAATATAAATATATATATATATATATATATATATATATCTTTAATTAGGATTCAAGATTTTACCTAAAATTTGGTCAATATATTCCTATTACTATTCTAAATTATATTAGGAGCAGTAATTACAAAATCAAAGTTTAGAAAGTTTATATTTTAGGAAAAATATGAATTAACAAACGCAAAAGTATTGGATACACTTTTAAAAATTTCTTTTTCTGAAATAAATTTAAATGACTTTTGCTTAGCGTGTTGCAATAATGCAAACGAGTTATCACTAACCAATCAGAGAGCTTTATATTAAAATAATTTTATAAAATTCTTCCAGTTTGGGCCCACTCCTTCAAGTCAACCAGTTAATTTATAAAAATTCCTAACACTAAAGAGTTGTCAATAGACATTCATAAAAAAATACTTGATTAGTACAAACAAGGAAAAGAGTATCGAATAATATCAAGGGAACTTAATCTACTACTTAGTATAGTTGGAAACGTTATTAGAATGTTTAAAAACCCTGATGAAGCAGTTGCAAATCTTCCAAGATGTGGTCGGTCAAGGAAATTAAACGAAAAAAAAAATCACGGTGGGTAAGCAGAAAGGTACAAAAAAACTTTTCTTACTCGTGGTGAAATTCAAACCGACCTCAGAGAAGCTGGGATTAATGTGAGCAAGGATACAACCAGTAGCGTTCTAAATCGTGCAGGCTTTGTATCAAGGTCCTCAAGAAAAGTTCCATTATTGAAGCTTAAACATGTCAGATCACGTTTGAATTATGTTAAAACATAAAAACCCAAACGTTTGAATTATGATAAAACATACCAAAAGAATTTTGGAACAAGGTAATCTGGTCAGACGAAAGAAAATCGAAATTTTTGGAAGAACACACAACAACGCATGTATGGCGTAAAAATGGCACCGCCTATAACAAAAAGAATACCATTCCTACGGTAAAGTTTGGCGGTGGTTCGATTATAGTATGGGGATGTTTTTCAGCCAAAGGTACTGGTAAACTAGAAATCATCAATGGTAGAATGAATGGACATATGTACAGGGAGATTTTGGGAAAGGGACATAATAGCAATTTCGTGTTTCAGCAGGACAATAATCCCAAGCATACTGCCAAACTAACCAAAGAATGGCTTAGAAATAACGGAATTGACGTTCTTATTTGGCCCAGTCAGTCTCCAGACCTCAACCCAATTGAAAATTTGTGGAAAATATTGAAGATCAATGTTCACAAGAAGAATCCACAAAATATTCAACAACTAGAACAGTTCTGCAACGAAGAATGGCGCAAAATACCTGTATATCTTTGCAAAAAACATGTGTGCAACTAAAGAAAGCGATTGGAAGCTGTTGAACGCAATAAGGGCTATTCAACCACGTATTAAACTAATGTATCCAATACTTTTGCGTTAGTTGATTTATATTTTTCCCTTAATATAAACTTTCTAAACTTTAATTTTGTAATTACTACCCCACATATTAGTTAGAATAGTAATAGGAATATACTGGCCAAATTTTAGGTAAAATCTTGAACCATAATTAAAGTTATGAAGAAAAATGTAATGTATCCAATACTTTTGCGTGGCACTGTATATATATATATATATATATATATATATATATATATATATATATATATATATATATATATATATATATATATAAACAGTCTCCTTTCCATTTCTTTCACGTTAATAGCTATTTTAATACAACATCATAGAAATGAAATTATCTTTAGGACTAAATACTTCATTCTATTCAGACGATGTTTAAAATTATATGTTTTGTCTATTTCATTATATTAATACATTTATTACTTCTTGAATTTTGGTGTGTGTCTGTCTGAATTCAAAACTATACTATAACTAAACTTTAAAGCTCAATTCAGTTTACTATAGTATTACAGAATAATGTTGTTCATTTGAGGGTGTAGTATCGGTTCTGATATCATGATAATATTCTCCCACGGAACATCACCTCCTTTTTTAGAGGGGTTGTGTAATATTTTGTTGGTTTTTGGCAGCATCTTCCGTAATACTGTCTCTTTTTTTGGTTAGTATGATATTTTTCAAGGCATCCGTCTTGCTTTGGGGGTAAATTTGTATGTATTATTTTGTAATAAGAGAATTCTGTTAGGTATGTACTCCTCATTAAGATTTAGCATATATTCGTTTGTCATGATACTCTCCTCACAGGAATTACATCCTCTTTTGAAAATGCAATGTACTATATAGCGAGGCGAACAATTAGATCTTATATAAGTGTCGTCTCAACAGCAGTCGAAAAAAGTATAAACGGTTACGTTTCGTCATTCCAGCTCACAATATATATATATATTTTCACAGTGTTAATTCAGCAGCAGTCATTTCTTTCTTGGTTTCTTGCTGGGCGTAATCGTATTTTTACTAAAACTACTACGACTGCAGTCAGCAGCAGTAGAATCGCCCCCTCGTTCTTCAGCATGTAAACAATAACCGGAACGCGAGCAGATCATGATCATCATCATTATCATGATCATCATCATCATCGTCATCATCTATAAGTTCTCTGTCAAATCAATATTCTACTGCAGCTATATCAAAAGCAACCACTCCCAACGAAAAGACATAGTGACACATCAGTCAAAACAACAATCATTGTTATCGCACAGAAACGATTCAATCGTATTCCTGTCGACTCACTAAATCATAGACTCTTCTAACAGCCAAACATTTACTTACTTGAAATAAATATGTGAGGTCCTGGATATGACCTTAAACTATATCCAGTGGTGAGGCCCCAGCTTTCGGGCTTTGGAGAGTGTGGAGCCACCCTTTAATTGCCATTGCTCCCGGGTCCACTCTGACCTGGAGTGGTAGTACCTGTTAGGGTCCCAACTATGGGTTAAATAGAAACGGACATGAAAACAACAAATATATTCTATTAAAAAAGGTTTTTCTTCAAAATCTTTGGATTCGGCATTAAATAACTCAAAAAGCGTTGATATGCCGTAAAACAAAAACAACAAACCAAACCTAAATATTTTACTGTAAAGACAAGATTGTCTTTTCATTATTAGCAATTGACGTATTTATGTCTGTGTCTCTCTCTGTTAAATATTAACGCTACGTTTGGAAGTAATAATCTGCCGATTTAGGAACTTGAGAGCGAACAGCACGAGGTAAATAATTATTTAAGATCGATGGGAAATTAACAAGCCAATCGACCAGATGCCCGAATCTCGCAGCGTTCTCTGCCACTAGCAGAAGAGAAAGCTGTGTCAACATCTGAATCAATGATATTTTCCCCAAATTCAAGAATAGTTTTGTCTTTTTTGCTTGTTGTGAAACTTAAATTGCAGGCAAAAATACCTGCGACAGAGGAACAGAGGACAAAGTGTAGGATTTAATTGTGTCTTATGGCTTGTGATTTGCACTGATAACACACATTTTATTTAATTGTAACTTACGAGACATTAGACCGTCTCTCGGTACCTATTAATACTTTCATATATGTAAGAACAATCGTTAGCATCGGCCACACACATGGCATCAATTCGAATAAAATTCAACAACTTATTGCATTATTTATGAATATCAAATATAAATGCAAGGCATGTTTTCGAGCATGACGCGTAAAAATCTGAATCTTGCGTTAAAAATCGAAGATTCCGCTACTTAAAACCACTCGAAATTTCAACACCCTTTGGCTATTTGTGAGACAAAAGAAGATTTGATGCGATTTTCCTTTTATTACATTTCAACATTTTCCGTAAACAAAAGTTTATATTCCTCACAACACTTCCGCGATGAATAAAACAATTCAAACCTTTTTGCAAAAACAAAAAAATCTCGATTGCAGAAAATCGACTCCAACTGGTAAAATCAAAAATTAGACCGAAAATATTTGTTATATCGTCTATATAAAGTAAAGTGAGATTCTTTTCTATGTGATTGACGGATAGAGTTCTATAAACAAAAGCTACACATAACTTGCTGTTTCGTATGTGTTATAATTTTATTATTGGTATGTGTTTCGAAAAACATTGACTATATTTCTACTTTATCTACTGTTTTCGCTTCACTTATTATTTACAGATCAGGAGTAGCTGTGACTAACTCTTCCCGCAGAATCATTCCTCATTTCCTCATTTTTCAACCCAAAACACCGTAAAAGAGATATACTGGAAATCTACTATGTCATGTTTCATATGATAAAGTTATGGAGAGTAGATAATATATATGATATGATAAATGGAGAGTAGATAATACATATGATATGATAAATGGAGAGTAGATAATACATATGATATGATAAAGTTATGGAGAGTAGATAATACAGTGGATGTGTTATCGGCAGCTCCAGTAACTCTCGATTCTCCTTTTTTGTCCCTCAGTCCTCATTCAATGAGTTATTTTCTGACAAAGGGTGAAGAAAAAGTTGCTTAAAGGTCGGTAGTACTTGGTGACCAGTAGTCTGAGATGTCGGAAATTTTTCTGTCTCTGTCTGTCCTTGTGGCCATGTCACTAGTAAGGGTGCTGGAGGTAAACGTTTTGTCTGGGCTGACGTTATCCGCCTGATAGTCAGGGACCCGAACCTTGGATTAACCACTAAGGAGCCTGTCCTATCAGCAGGCGCAAAGTACTGGGACTGCTGTATTGCAATTTGGTGAGTGGATCTGGACCATGCAATATTCTCTGGTGGGGCATCTCGATGCCATACTAGTGGGTAATTGTTACGGCTTTACCTTTTCGTGTGCTACAAACATTTTTTCTGTCTTTTTCTCTCTTACTTTCCCTCTCTGTACTGCTCTAACCAAGTATGCCGACCTATTCCACAAATCCCAAAACCTCAACGAAATATCTCCAGAATAAAAACTCGATTAAACCTAGAACCCCATCTTCCAACGTAGACCCCTACTACCAGGTCTCCTTCTTCAACATCAGGGGTCTACGTTCCAACCTTCCAGAGGTTGAAACCCAATTACAGGAGACGAAACTGAACATATTATTTCTAAGTGAAACTGGAATAGGGCCGACCACTTTCCAAGATGAGTTCATAATTAATGGATACTCTAACTTAACAGCTAAATCTGACCCCCAAGATCGGCATGGGCATGGAATATGTGCCTACATTAAGGATGGCTTTCCGTGTGGCAGGGATATCTCTAGAAAAGATCCTAATTTACCCTTTATGTGCTTCAGGGTTGCACTTGCTAACACCACTGCATTTATATTTGGCCTCTATAGGCCCCACAACAGCGGAGTTACTATCTTTAAGAGCATATCTGAGAAAACAGACCACATACTGTCTGCACATCTCTCGGCTAACATCCACATCTGTGGTGACTTCAACGTCCATAACGTGGAATGGCTGACCCATTCAAATAAGACAGACGATGAGGGGAGGTTTTGTCATGATTTTGCCATTGCTTATGATCTAACTCAGATTGTTCGCGAACCCACTCGTGTGCCCGATACACCCGGTCAATATGCAAGCCTCCTAGACCTTTTTCTCTCAACTTCCTCTGACCTATGTTCATGTTTCGTTCATTCTCCTCTAGGATCCTCCGACCACTCTGTCGCATGAGTTAAGATAAAAACGAAATGTAAGAAGCCCCCAGACGTACCCCTCCACCGTACTGTATACCGATACTCTACGGCTGACTGAGATAGCTTCCGTACATTCATATCTGATTTACCTCGGCACTCAATGTTTAAAAAGGAAGTGTCCTCTATAGTATCAGATCTGAACGAATGGTTAATTGTAGACAAAGACCAATTCATACCATCTAAAAAATTCCAACAAAAACCTAACAGCCAGCCATGGTTCTCCCTAGAATGTGCTGCTGCTATCGCGCACAGAAATCACTTTTTCCATAGCTACCAACGTAATAGATGCACTGAGACTAAAGCTGCTTTCAGGACTGCCAGCAACCACTGTAAAAGAGTAATAAAAAATGCAAGAGAGCTATATGCCCAGTCTGTTAAATCCAAGGTAGCTGATCAGCGGATTGGTTCCCACCAGTTTTGGCAAATAACAAATAGGATCCTGAACAGAAGTGTGCGTTCTATCTCAACCATTATCAATGGACCAGAGGTCATCTCGTCAGCGTCAGACAAGGCCAAACTATTTGCAAAGAACTTTGCAGCTAATTCTACCGTATGCGACGAAGGCCATCAACTCCCCATATTTCCTCCTATAACACAGAACAAGCTATGTAACATACAAATATCCGTGCATGAGGTCGCCAAGCTAATCAAGAACCTTGATTCCAGTAAAGACTCTGGCCCTGATGGCATCCCAATTATAGTGTTAAAAAAGCTTCAACCAGAACTTGCTCCCATACTTACGAAACTATTTAAGCGCTGCTTTAAGGAGAAGTGCTTTCCGACTCCCTGGAAGACCTCATCAGTTTGCCCTGTATTTAAGAATTCAGGTGATAAGTCATCTCCCTCTCAATACAGACCAATAAGTCTCCTGTGTGTTATGAGTAAGTTGCTGGAATCCATATTAAATAGAGAAATAGTCAACCACCTCAGCAGGAATAACCTTCTTAGTGACACACAATATGGTTTCCGCTCTGCAAGATCTACCGCAGATGTGCTGACGGTTATATCCCACAGGATTAGTGAATCTCTTGACAAAGGCTTCCTTTCTAGGGCAATTGCTCTTGACATATCAAAGGCCTTCGACAAAGTATGTCATAAGGGTCTACTTCACAAGATTTCCAGCTACGGTATAACTGGAAATGTTTTCTCAATCATAAAATCATTTCTCTCCGATAGGCTCATAAGAGTAGTGGTAGATGGACAAAAATCGGAGGCCTGCAATATAAATGCTGGAGTCCCTCAGGGGTAAATCCTGGGCCCAATGCATCATATTTCCTGTCGACTCACTAAATTATGAACCCTTTTCTCAACAGTCACATATCTATTCCTTTTAATTTAATATCACCGTTATACTTTGCTGTAAACATTAGTTGTTTTTTTTTCTTTTAGTTGCAATTGACGTATCTATGTCTGTTTCTTCTTTTTGCAATGTTAAGGGTAGATTTGCTAATATTTATATGGTTAGGTAGAACTTTGGAAGATAACAGTACACGTAAAGAATAACTGAACATCGATGATGAATAAAAAAAACTAATTCCTCTAGAGATCCGAACCACGTGGCGTCCTCCGCCAGTAGCAGAAGAAAAGGCTGTGCCAACATCTAAATAAATTATGTTTTTTTTTACCAAATTCAGGAATATTCTTCTTTTCTTTGAGTCTTGTAAGACTTTAATTGTAGGCTAGCCCCCACTCTCATAGAGAGACTCGTCAGTAACGTAAGATGCAGAAGATACAACGTAGGATTTAGTTGTGCACTTGTGCTGTTATGATTTACTTGCATAGCATAATGCATTTTATTTAATTGTTATTACGCATTCTATTCTATTATATTATATTATGTGGCCCTGTCGATGGGGCATAAGATTACACCGACTGCCCCCCCCTGCAGAGGGTAAAAGTCTCTCAATGGGGGTCCTAGATATGACCTTAAACTATATCCAACGGTAAGGCCCCAGCTTGTGGGCTGTAGGGAGTGTGGAGCCACCCTTTAATTACCATTGCTCCCAGGTCCACTCTGGCATGGAGTGGTAGTACCTGTTAGGGTTCCAACTATGTGTTAAATAGAAACCGACTTGAAAACAACAAATATATTCTACTAAAATTTTTTCTTCCAAATCTTTGGATTCGGCATTAAATAACCCGAAAAGGGTTAGTATGCCGTAAAACAAAAACAACCAACCAACCAACCAACATAATGCATTTTATTTAATTGTTACTTACGCATTCTATTCTATTATATTATGCATTTTATTTATTTGTTACTTATACAACATTAGACACTTTTCAGAGGGGAGATATACAATACACCCCCTTTTTTAGATGTAAAAATTAGATTTAGATTAGCATCAGCCACACACGTGATATCAACTTGAATACACTTCAATAAATTATGGTATGAATTATAAATATGAAGTGTAAATGTAAACGTTTTGGAGATTAAAATTCTGAATTTACCGCTGAAAATCGAATGTTCCGCTACTTTAAACCATTCGAAATTTCAATGCCATATAAATAATATCTGTTAGTTTTATTTTTAAGACTGGATAAGGAGATTTCATATGATTTCCTTTTCTATTCGTAGGCATAATTTAAACTAAGAAATCTTTTGTTTTCAAATGACATAAAAAATAAAATCGACAAAGAATTCGTGTAATTGAAAACCTCTTTAACAAATCAGATTGTAATCAAACTTCCGGGAGTCTTTCCGAAATGAATGTTATTAAATTTCTAACGTTACTTTGAGTTTTGAATGTCGGTCAAACAATTTAATTTAATTATGTCTTGCCGTGTTTCATAAATAAGCTCATATTCTTAATAGCTAATTCCATGATGAATGCAAAAGTGTTAAAAGTTTTGAAAAAAAAACAACAACAAAAAACAACAACAAAAAAAAAAACACCCCAGAAAATCAACTCTCAATCCTAAAATAAAAATTAGACCGAAATTATTTGTTCTGTCCTCTGTATAAAGTAAAGTGAAAAAAATTCTTTTATTGATTGACTGATAGAGTTCCATAAACAAAAGCTACATATAACATGCTGCTTCGTATGTGTTTTAATTCTAAGATCTGTATGTGTTTAAAAAAAAATCAACGATTTTTATATTTTACTCTGCTTAGCCATTTTCTCCTTAATTACTACTTTTAGAACAGAAGTAGTAGTAATTAACTCTCCCCACTCAAATGAAGCCTCATCCTTGGACCCAAAACACCGTTTAAGAAATATAGTTGAAATCTAATTAAGGTCACGTTTACATATTACACTCTCTGTTCGCACACTTCATACCAATCGCTTCGCTCATGAGCAATTTCGCTGTAATCAAAATAGATTTCTAAAGTTGCGTGTCCAAATTACAAATAATATACAAACATAAATACTCTTTTCCATTACAGTTGCAGAATATATTCTATAACTAACAGTTCCCTACAATCGTTTGCTTTAAAATCATACTTAAACAACATTACGTAATAGTTTTCATTTTGGTTAGTACACATGCATGTTTCAGTGTTTTATTTACTTATTGCTGCGTCCGTTGTTTCACATATAGTGAAACTGACTTGTAAAGGAATGCGTTTTAATAGACTGAATTACAACATATAAAAGTAGAGCAATATATGCACTATTTTTTAACAAGTTATCAACTTTTACATATTCTCATTCAACAGTTCATTCATTCATTCATTCATTCATTCATTTTTCTTCTTCTTCTTATTATTATTTTTATTATTAGTAGTAGTAATGTTAATGATAGTAGTGGTAGTGGTAGTGGTGGCGGTAGTGATGGAATGATTCCAAATTTATTACCGAATGCAATGCAATTACCGATGCTGTTTTAAATTCCCGATTCCGTTAAAATTGCCGATCCCGATTCTTTTTAAATTCGTTCATATTTAATTAGACATTTCTTGTTTTTGCTTAATTTCAAATTACTGCAGCCCCTCGTGTAATTGACGCATGTATGTTTGCAAACGTAAACAAGCTACACATTTGTTTAGAGGGGGCATATTGCACGAGTGGGTCGTCTTAAATATTTCATATTAAATGTATTGCTATAGTAGATGGGAATTTAAAAGAGAATAAAATATTTAATCCCTTTTAAAAGCGAAACCGATTTGCATTAGCTCTTTGCTACTTAACTAAATGCTATTTAATCATCATCATCATCATCATCATCATCATCATCAGTTTGTTCCGCGAACAGTCAAGCTGCTAATGCAAAAGAAAGAACTCCCAATAAAAAGATTAAATAATGCTCCAACCAGGATAACACCCACCACCACTATCAGATAACGATCCATTATATTTCCTGTCGATATGCTAAATCACGAAGACTTCTTAGCATTCAAATATTTGTTTCTTTGAAACAAATGTCACCTTCACATTTTGCTGTAGATATCGGTCCGTTTTTCCTTATATCCAATTGCTGTGTTAATATCTGTGTCTCTCTTTTATTAAATACTAGAACAAATTGAGGAGAAAATTTTTAAAATAGAAAAATCAAAAATTGTCTTTTTTCATTTTCACTGATTCAACAGTTTAACCTTTTACTTCATTTCCTCTTTTATTTCCTCTTTCATTTCCAGCTTCTTTTATCGTGAACGAGACTGGGTGGAAAATGTACACTCCCCCACACACAAGTTCACTTTTATATATATATACTAGCATTTCAGCCCGGCGTTGCCTAGGTGTTTGGAGGTGTATTTGGAGCAACAAAAAAAAAAAGGAAAAAAAAGCGGTCAATTTTTAAAAAACTTTGACTCCTATTATGACCCCTTAACATTTATTGTTTTGGGCTCAACTCAAGTTATTAAGTTAGATCCATGTCGAAGGAACCTATATCTAAACTTTCAAGTGTTTAGACCCAAAATTGTCGGAGGAGTTTGGTAGAGTTCTCAAAGGTCAAATCGTTGAACTTTGAGCCCCTTAGCAGCCACATTTCTGGCCGAAAACGGACTCCAAAGATTTTCCCAAATCTCAGTACTATGTATATCAAATTCCGAGTCTGTAGACTAAAAATTGACAGAGTTATTTCCTAGGGAAATGTACACACACACAGACACGTTCACTTATATATATATATATATATATATATATATATATATATATATATATATATATATATATATAGGAAATTTATTACTGTGAGTCCAGAATGAGTTTACATATAGTTTCAGCTAGAGGAAGATCCTCAAAGAGAGGAAATATCCAACTAGCATCGTCAGAATTCATAGATGGACTAAGTTATAATATCAAATAAGAATGGAAAAATCGTAGATAAAGGGGAGTTAGAAAAGAAGGGGGAGTGGAAGGGAGAGGACGTTGGAATTAAAAGTAGTAGGAGTGTATATAATAAAAGAGGGGTTTATAATTAAATATTAATTATGTGTTAATTCTTATATACGTTTTTTTTTAGTTTATAACGGTTTAAATTAAAAGACGCTATTCTTATTTATAACGGTATAAGTAACAGTTAATTTAAAGGATCACCATGGCAACAAGTTGGAGAGCTAATGTTAGTGGGCATTGTGTGGTGGGAGGAGGAAAGAACGGGTTGCAAATGGGGTTTAAAGTGATTTAGCCGGGCGGGGAGTGATCGAAAAATATTTATTGTTTATTATTTATAAAAAAGGAAAGAAAAAGAGAAGGAAAATAGGAGGATAAATTAATGAATTATACGTTACAGGTTTATTTTGATAGTATAATGATAGGTAGGAATATCAGTAAGTTAATTAAATAATAAATTAAAAAATTAAAAAAATTATAAAGGAAATGTTTATGATAAGTGAATAATACACACACACATAAATACGCATACACGCGTATACCTGTACAACGTACGGACACACATCAATGGGGGGAGAACACATGCCTAAGTATATATAAAAACACAAATACGTAAGCATAAAAATATATATAAATACACGTATACATATATATACATGCATATATATATATATAAATATATACACACACGCGCGCACACACACACACACACACACACACACATATATATATATATATATATATATATATATATATATATATATATAAATATATATATATATATGTCAAAAAGAGCGCGGCACCTTGCGTCACGTCTTGTCTGCATGCTCAAAATCCCTCCCAATGTTTACATGGCGACACAACCAGGTTCTAGAAGTGCTGGTTGAGATAATATCATCCCAGTGTATATTAGCTAACAAACAGCCTGTAACAACTAGTGAACCCAGGGTTCAATTTTGCCAAGAAGGCAAATGTCCATCAAAGAGGAAAAATAAATTGAATCCCAGTATTAAGTTATTGAATGGGGCAAAGGATTGGAAAGTTTCAGCAGATCTGAAGACATCTTTGAAATTTCCAGTGCACATCATCCAAACAGAAAAGCGGCCTGATATTTTGCTCTGGTCTGACTCTAAAAAGAGTATATTTTTAATCGAACTAACTGTCCCTTGGGAAGAAAATTTCTCAGAGGCTCATGAACGAAAGAAAGATCGGTACGAATGCGTGCGTGCCGAGTGTATAGAAAAGGGATGGATGTGCAATGTGATGCCTATCGAGGTTGGATGTCGAGGATTTTTAGGACACTCCACCATTTCGCTTCTTTCGAAAATAGGCGTCACTGGAAGGGATTTTAAAAAACAAAAATGTCGCCTACAAACAATTGTTAGACAGGCGTCATGCTGGATCTGGCGCAATTCGAAGATATTTGCAAAGAGAGCATAATATTGTCCACTTCTTCCGTTCTCGGGCTGCTCTGGAAAAAAAAGAGAGGGAGAAAAGAAAAAGAAGGAAGGGGGGAAAGGAAGGAAAAAAGGGAAATTAAAGAGAAAAATAAATAAATAAAATTTAAATTAAAATTAAAAGTTAAAATAAAAATGAAAAAGTTAAAAACAGCGTTTTTCCTCTGCTTGAATATGTCAGGAAATTTTTTTTTTTTTTTTTTTTTTTTATATATCCTATTTATTGCTTTGCCCAGCAGCAATAGCTGCTGGTGGCGCCAGGGGTGGCAGTCCCGCTTTAGCCACCGAAACTGTGTCATCACCTCTGGTTAGCGGCTGATGAGGGCAAAGTAAAAGCACATGTGGTCACATGTTGTATGTAGAATATATATATAAATTAGCCGGGCAGGTAGAAATTATACGTTACAGGTTTATTTTGATAAAATAAAATAGGTGAGAATGTCAGTAAGTAACTTAAATAATAGATTAATAAAATTAAGGGAAAGCTTATGATAAGTAAACAACACACATACACAAATACAAACACACGCATACATATGTACAGCATATGCACATACGTCAATGGGGCAAGAGCACATGCCTGAGTATATATATATATATATATATATATATATATATACACAAATACGTAAATATACACACATATATACATATACACATACATATACACACATATATCTAAAAACCATATACACATACATACAAATACACACACATACACATACATATACATACATATATATATATATATATATATATATATATAAATATAAATTAGCTGGGCGGGGAGGGATTGAAAAATATTATTTTGTTTTTATAAATATTTATTAATTTTTTAATTTTCGGGCGTTGTAGTTTAAAGAAAGAGAGAAGGAAAATAGGAGGATAAATTAATGAATTATAAGTTACAGGTTTATTTTAATAATATAAAAATAGGCAAGAATATCAGTAAGTTAATCCAATAATAAATTAATAAAATTATTAGGGAAATGTTTATGATAAGTGAATAAAACACATACACACAAAAATACACACAAACACAAAATCACATGTAGAAAATACGCACACAAATACAAATACGTATATATGTATATATATATATATATATATATATATATATATATATATATATATATATATATATATATATATAAATTAGCCGGGCAGGGAGAGATTGAAAAAAAAATTATTTTTTTGTTTTTTATTTATTATTTATAATTTTTTGAATTGTCGGACGTTAAGTTGAAAGAAAGAAGGGGAAAATAGGAGGGTAAATAGGTGAATTATACGTTATAGGTTTATTTTGATAAAATAAAAAGTAAGAATATCAGTAAGTTAATTAAATAAAAATTACTATAATTATTTAGAAATTGTTTATGATGAATAAATAACAAAAACACACAAATACATACACATGAATACACATGTACACACACACACACACACACACACACACACACACACACACAC
Organism: Euprymna scolopes; assembly: GCF_053919585.1. Lineage (NCBI taxonomy): Eukaryota > Metazoa > Mollusca > Cephalopoda > Sepiida > Sepiolidae > Euprymna > Euprymna scolopes. Next base: position 68,906,026 of record NC_136494.1, on the reverse strand, counting down.
ACACACACACACACACACACACACATATATATATATATAGATATAGATATAGATATAGATAGATATATTATGTCTTTGCAAGAATCCGAAAGTCGGATTGCTGATCTTTGGTATCTTTTACTTAATTTAAATTCAGTCGACTCGAGAATAGCAGGTATAAAATCTCTCTTTAGTATGCATTTTAATTTAGATTTTTTAGGGAATTCGATATGCTATGTTTTGTCATCATCACCATAATCAAATGAGAGTCAAGTCAAGGCATGAGTCAACTCGCACATAGTTGGTCGTGCTAGAGAATATCATCCTTAATTACAACAGGGTGTACAATTTTGACCGTGTTAGAAATGTTACTTAAATTTAACTTGGAGCTTTAAAACACCAAAAATAACACAAGTATTTTTTCATATATTCCGCATTTTCTATAAGATAAAAATCTGCCCATTTAATACATTTTTATTTACTTTATATAATTTACATATAATGGAAAAACATAAACATAACGAATCTTCACAAATTAATGTTATTCATATAAAGCAGTGGTTCTTAAGCTTTTTTTTATCCATGGACTTCTTTTCCTCTCGCTTTGTCTCATAACTATTGGTCAAAAATCAATATTCTATTTTTCACTAATACAAATTTTGAGGTTTTAATAAACAAAGAAACACTATATAATTAAGCTTTATTTTTAAACGAAAACTGATTTAATGCAAATAAATTATTCTACAATTTCCTTGATCTTCGGGCCAAGATCAAAGTGTAGTATGGTCTAATACTACACTTCAATTTTTTGTTCTCGGTTAGTGGAGGAGAAATCTTTCATGACTGAGACAATTTCAATTTTTGTTTCTTTCTCCATATTAAAAAACGACCTTGGTGTCTAACTCTGCCCTCGTAGGGAAGCAAAGTAAATAGGAACAATCATAATAATAACTACAATAATGAAAATTACTACTACTAATAATAATCAAAATTATAGTGACAATAATTCATAACCAATATCTTATATTACAAAGTTTCTTCTATGGTCAAGCCAGTGGAGATCAGTGATCTTTAGACAATTGCATTCCGTGTAGCATTTATGTACACGGGTTAAACCTTTGATAAACAGTTAAAGTGTAATGTGTAATAAAAATGAGATGAGGCATATTTATTCAATGAGATGTGGTTGATGCTGATCAGCGAGTTTCTTTATATCTGGTTACATCGATGTTAATGACAATCTAAGATCACCTCTTTTCACAATATCAAGTCTATTGCGAGGTTTTGTTAAAGTGCAGAAACACAACTTAGCCCTGACTCAACAAAATAAGACGTTGAAAAAGCAATAACGTTGAGCTGGAGTTACATTTGTTATCTTTGAATTTTACACGCATTATTTCATCACTTTGTAATTTGATGAGAGGCTCTTGCAAACATATGTTCATATCGGCAACATTAACTTTGAAAGGAATTGAAATCCAAGTCATCATGAGTAAGTCACTAAACCAAATTTGCATCTCTTCATGTATATTTTCCATATATACACCATATAATGTACACCATATAATGTACACTATATAATATACACCATATAATATACACCATATAATGCAAGATCTTCATCTTGCAAATCGCTGTTAACAAAAGTCCAAACATGAAACTGTCCAAATTCAGAACACATGATATTATTTCTCATATGACAAAAAAAAAAAAGCAGCAATATAACTTTGACTAGATATCAAATCAGAATCCTTTTCTTGATGCTGATGTGAATTCAAGATACTCTTGCATAATTTGACCCGAATTCTCGTTAATTCCCGTCAAGCATGGATCGGGCAAGACCGGCAATTATCGGTGTCAGCCGAGCCGTTGTTCAAATGTTGAAACGCTTACTCGACTTTTATATTTTATTTATTTATTTTTTCTGTTATGTTTTTAGTAATTTTTAAGGTGATATTAAGGGGGCGGGGGTGACTTTTTTCTGATTAGTTATTTATTATTTATTCATTTATTTTTTAATTGAATTTTTGGGAGTTTGATTAGCCAAAGAAAAAGCGCTATCTAAATGGAAGCAGACAACATTCGAAATGGAAGAAAGCGACTAAACAAACAACAAAAAAGCTGTCAAACAAATATATTTTCAAACTCGCCAAACAGAAAAATGACAGGCAAGAAAATAAATCTATACATGTTAGAAAAAAAATGAAAATATCAATGCAGACAATCTCATATTGTCAGGAGAACAAATTGCTGTCTCCCCAAAATGAGGTGCAACAATTGTAAATACAAATATTTACTTAAAAAAAGATTGTGTGTAAAGGATGGTTTCTCCTGGAGATGTACAAATGGACACTGCCACCAAAGGAACTTAACTGAACAACAAGTCTTGAAAATAAAACAAACAAGAAGAAAAAAATACGGTTACAAAAAAAAAAAAAAAAAAAAAAAAACTTGTACTTACACCTAACAATTATATGGTTAAAAATCTTTTCTTGGAGAAAAAAAAAACAAAACTTTCTGTTGATTAATATTTTGCTATAAATAAATAAATAAATAAATAAATAAATACTAAAATGAAATAAACATATTTTCATTTTTCAAGGTAGTTTTTTTTTTTAGTTATTTTTGATTATTTTCATGTGTGTTTTTTTCCAGTTTCTTTTTTTTTTTTTATTAGTCTGCATCTGTTACGACGCTCGGCTGACACCGATGATTGCAGGGCTCGCCCGATCCATGCTTGACGGGAATTCACAAGCATTCGGGTCAAATTATGCAAGAGTACCGAATCCAATTTTTCTAATATATCTGATAAAAAAAACTCATCACATTTTTCGCAAGCAGGTGCTCTCTAATTTGTGTGTGGGCAAGGAAGGACACAAGAGATTCCCAAAGTGCAATGAAACGCTGAAGATAATTACCCTTTGATAGCCATCTCACCTTTGTATGTAATACAGGGTGTCTCAAAAGAAGCTGACGGATTTAAATTTGAGTAACTTTCTCAATATTTAAGTTATGTTTACCAATTTTCACATGTAGGTAGATGAGCCTCTTCGTGATTTTTTGAGATATAGTAAGATATCATACTCTACTTATTCTAATTTTATTTCCTCAACTTAATCAAGGGTATGTTTTTCACAAGGTCTAATTTTAGTTATGAAAAATGATGTTACTCAAATGTGCACCATTTTCATTTTCACACTCTTGTGCTCTCTGCACATCTCTGAATGTTTCAGGGCTTATGGCCCTAATTTCCTCCTTTATATTGTTTTTAAGGGCATTTATTGTGGCTGGTTTGTTTGCGTATACCCGCTCTTTGAGGTAACCCCAAAGGAAGAAATCTGCAACTGTGAAATCTGGCGAGCGAGAAATTATTCGGTTGCCGAATATGTCCTGGAGCAGATTTAATGTTTCTCGTGCCGTATGCACCGTTATATCGTCCTGCTGGAATCACATTGACCGAGAGACCCCAATTTGACTTGATCTCCTTCTTACTGATGTGGATGGATCCTCGGCCACATTCTCTGCTAATCTCTGACGATTCTCATCACTTCTTGCCGTACGGGGTCTACCAGATTTAGGGAGGTCACGTACAGATCCTTGCTCATAAAATCGAGCCACCATAGTTTTTATTGCATTGGGAGTAGGGGAATGTCTTGTGTTGAAGTTTCGTCGAAATTATCTTTGAGTTTCTGATATTGACTCATTCAACCGAAAATACGACTCTACGATAAATATCCGCTCCCCGGTAGTGTAACGACTCATGATGACCTTGAAAGGGTTACTCTAGATGATCTAAAAAAAATAAAAGAAAAATATTAAAAAAATTAAGAAAGTTATGAATTTTTTTAACCATCAGCTTTTTTTGGGGACACCCTGTACAAGCCGCTCGAACTCTTATCCATTTTGCTTACGTAATTCATGAAAAAGCGGTCTCGGAGAGAATTTGATTTAATATGGTTAACTACCCGTATTACGATAGTAAGGTTATCATTCTGCCTTACACTTATTTTCTTTGCAACTAAGTGTTGACTGTATACCACACAGTGAATATGAAATACTTCCGGGGCAGCTTTTTTTTAATATGCAATGTAACATTTGTACTTACCTGTCATCGAAGATGCATCATCTGTAGCAAAAGAAGCGATTATATTTTTTGAGTGGAATATTGTTTTCATGGAAATAAGTCACAACCTCATTAAAAATTGTTTCACCTTTTTTTTTTACATAGGCATCACCACTTATCAAGGCCGAGAGGCCACTCGAGGATAAGGGTTAAAGAGTGTACAGTAGGAATTGGACAATCTAGTAACCGTTAGTTAAGGAAATTCGGTAAATTTGTTAACTTATATGGAACGGCTCATCAAACACTTTTTTACGTTAGACTTGAAGACAACCATATTGTAGTCAGCTGGAAAGCAGGAAAACGGAAGACAATTCCATAAGCGTGCAGTTCTAAGAAAGAAGCTTTGCTCATGGAATCTACGTTTAGGTTTAGGCACAGATAAAGAGTGAGTGGAATTGTTGTTTTCTGCTAGACGGGTGTTTCTTGTGAAAGTTTGGCAAGAGGGAACCATAGATTGGAGCTCAGTCGAGCACTTGCCATGAAAATAACGATAAAGCAGAAACAAACTCGCAACATCTTTTCTGTGAGAAAGAGTTTGCAGGGAAGAGAAAAGGAATCCCCTACAAGGCTACGAAGTCTATTTTGAACTCTATCAAGTCAGGATAAGTCCTTTCTAGCAGCCCCTGTCTAGGTGTGGCAACAGTACTCCATCCTTGGACGTACCTGGATCTTATATAGATAGAGAATTGTATCGCAGTGAGTGGATCGATAGAAGGATCCCACCATTTTTCCAGCGGCCTTGGCCTTTTGTGTTTGTTACAATACCCCTAGCAACAAACATTTCCTCTTTGTGCCCACCATCATCGTTAAATCTAACACATGATAATAAAATGTCCCCATTATCTCTTAAATTAAATTCATGAGGTTCAAGGGTAAACTACTTCACTTGCAAATGGGCTATCAATGTTTTTTTCTATATCCTCTGCTATTTCATTAATGCGCCATGACACTGTTGTGTCTGCACAAATAATTAACAAGAACACGAAAGTAAAGGTATACAATAATATATTAGGAAGAAAAGTTATATACATATTTACATGTCTTCAGATCTACTTCAGTTATATTCCGGCAGGTGGCGTGTTGCATGTCTTATTCGGAGGCAGCATAAGAGTCTTGCCTATTTGACGGTCGTTGCCGGACTCCCCCGGTATTGGTGATTGATACCTTTATATATCTCATTCACCCGCCTATGTTAATCAGTAGGCATATCCACAACAGACACTTAAGAGTTGTTTAAAAGGAATGGAATTATTACTTTCACTTGCATTTTGTTTCATAGCTGACGCAATTATAACAGACACTGCTGGTAGAATTACTGTATCACCAACATTATGGGGGTTTCTTGTCTTTGCTATTATTTTTCTAACTTCATATGATGTCAGTAAACCATCACACATTTTACTCACTTTGTTAGTAAAGACTTGAGACAAATGTTTTTTCTAGCTGGAAACCATCACGAAGTTTTTAAAGGTATTCTACTGTTTTTTTTTTATGCAGTGATCACCATTTATCAAGGCCCGGAAGCCACACAGAGATAAGGGTTATTGCAAGTACATTACGTTAGTGTGGAGATTTGATGAAGTGTTTACTTAAGGGGGCGGTTCATTAGGAATTTGTTAACATTGGACTTGAAGACATCCAAGTTGTAGTCCGGTGGGAAGCAGGCAGACGGAACAGAGTTCCACAGGCATGCAATTCTAAGAAAGAAGCTTTGTTCATGGAATCCGCGTTTTGATTTAGGCACAGATATAGAGTTGGGAAATTTTTCACAGTGGATTCAGCTAGACGGGTGTTTTTCGTGAAAGATTGGCGAGGGGGGGGACCAGAGATTGGAGTTCAGACGAGCACCTGCCATGGAAATAACGATAAAACAAGGACAGGCTCGCAACGTCTCTTCTGTGGGAGAGAGGTTGCAGGGTAGAGAAAAGGGCATCCCCCACTAAGCCACAAAGTCTATTTTGTACTCTGTCAATATTATATTGTTTATATTTCTTTCCTGTTTGCTTTTTGTTCTAGATGGATTTTTAGTTTTGATACTATCATTTGAAAGTACATATGAGGCACATTGGTTTCGTTTCATTATGTTTTGTTGGAATAAATCCGTAAGACAAATATACAACGAAGTACTGTCGGCACTTCTTTTTGCTTGGATTACCCATGGGATGTCTTCAAAAACACACAGATATGTATGCATAAATGTATGTATATTTTTGTAGCAAGTCATTATCAAGGCACGTTAGATTAGATACGATAGTTTTCTTTCTTCCTTTATTTTTCGTTGATTTTCTCGATCTGCTAAGAATTTTTCTCGTTTCAGTTGGTAAGTTGCGCATTAGGTTACCAAGTGATACCCTTTAAGACTTATAATCTCCTAAATTCCTACACTAGAATATTTTATACCAAAAACTGGTTTATATTTCGTTCCGGTGTGCTTTGTTTCTAGATGGATTTTTAGTTTACAAGGTTTTATACTATCATTTGAAAGTACATATGAGGCACACTGGTTTCGGTTCATTATGTAGTGTTGAAATACACCCAAAGACAAATATTTAACGGAGTACTGTCGGAAATTCTTTTTTCTTTGAGAAACCATGGGATGTCTGCAAAAAAAACACACACACACACACATATATACTCACACATATATATACACACATATATATACACACAAATATAAACACACACTCACACATATATATACACACAAATATAAACACACACACTCACACGTATATATACACACACAAATATAAACACACACACTCACACACAAATATAAACACACACACTCACACAAAAATATAAACACACACACTCACACATATATATACACACAAATATAAACACACACACTCATACATATATATAAACACACACTCACACATATATATACACACACAAATATAAACACACACACATATAAATAAACACACGCACTCACACATATATATACACACAAATATAAACACAAACACTCACACATATATATATATAAACACACACACTCACACATATATACACACACAAATATAAACACACACATATATAAACACACACACGCACACATATATAACACACACACACACATATATATACACAAATATAAACACACACACACACATATATATATACACACAAATATAAATAGCTGGAAATAAAATTATTGACTTTCCTAATACCTAACTATATATATTGCCATTCATTTTGATGAAATTTTCGACAAATATAACATATATTTAGAAACAGAGTGCAAAGTAAATGTTTGAGGTAAACAGTTAAATAAAAATGTTGCAACTAAAATAACTTGAACGATTGAAAAAAAACTATACAAACATTTATAATTATCATTAGGGTGATCATTAATATTTTTGACTTCCTCGAAGTTGATAATTATATCAGATAACTGCCAAGATATGAACTGATATATATATATATATATTATTCCTTAATTGGAATTCATTTTTTTGAGATGAGCATTATATATATTAATTTATTTTTATTTCGGACTACTAGTCTCATCTTTATTAGTTGTTGTTTTTCATCTTTTATTGGTTTGTTCCTATCCGTCGCGGTTACCACCTGACGAAGGCCAGAGGAATTAGTTGGCCGAAACGTTGTGAATAAACAAACCAATAAAAGATGAAAAACAACAACTAATAAAGATGAGACTAGTAGTCCGAAATAAAAATAAATTAATATATGAACTGATATTTCAAATTTGTATCAAAACGGGAAAAATGTGCCATTTTTCTGTTCAGTCTTTTTATACTTTTATATACGAAATAATATTTTCATTATTGACATGCAGAAATTAAAAACAAATGCGAAAGAATATCTATACTTTCCACGATAGAGTTCAACGTTAAACTGAAGTCACCTGCTTGGGTCCATTCGGCATCATAATAGATTTTCCCCATGAATGGTTTGACAAGTTTCACAAGGACATTATTAATGGAGGACGAAGGTCAGACAGATATTATAATAGGGACACATCTCCTTTGACCAATCGAAAGGCACACATTCAACACGTGATATAACAAGCAGTAGCAGCACAATATACACCAAGAAAGGGGGGGGAGTAAAGAGAGGAGGGAAAGAGAGAAGAAAAGACATAAGGTGGAAAATAAAATTTCTATATTCTAGCTTTAAAAAAAAAATTCCTTTCTTTATTGGCAAGTGATGATAGCTAGGTGGTTAACGAAACGGACTGGCGATCTGAGTTGGGATCCAATTCGTTCTATAAAAATACATTTTTTTAACGTTGGAAACTTTCACTTAGTCCCTTCCATAGGTTCTCTATGTCTTTCTAGAAAACTATAGACGAATGAATTTCTTTATTGCTTTCGACTATAATTAAACACATGCACAACTTGACTGCCTACTGGAGAGAACTTGAATGCCTACTAGACACTATCATCGAGTGTCTAAGGTCTCTCTGTAGAAGGGTTTATAATGACAAACTGGCATGAGGTTACTTTTCCTTACAAGTAAACCCTGATCAAGTATTCAAAATCACATAGTATTCATAGTGTTGAATAATTAACATTATTAAAAGTTAATTAGTTATTATCGATCTGTCTATCTATATATTTATCTATCTATTCAATGATATTCTTAAAATAGTTTTTATTGGGAGTTATTTATTGTTTTTTAAAATAAAGTGTAGCAATTGATTTAAGCTAAAGATGTTTACACAAACTAGGTTAAATATAAACAAAATAACCTTGAACAGGCGTACGTGACGGAAAGGTCACGTTAAGGTGACGTGTCTTTTAATTAGTTACGTCACCAGAACTGAGGTCAGAGGCCGAGAAGTTTAGAGTCGAGACTTGGAGTTTGATCACGAGAGTGAAAAGACGAGGGAGTTGGAGTTTGATCACAGGAGCCAACAGACGGCTGGGAAAAATAAAGATGTAGACAAGAAATGCAGATCCCGTGAAAACCATTTAAGACAACTGAAAAAAATTTATATTATAAAAATATAAAGTGTTGTTCAGTGGTTTCATAAAAGAAGGAAGAACAGATGTCTTAATTGGATGGTGTTGGTCATTTCATGGTTCGTCACGGAGCTCAATAGGAAGATAAAAGAACTCTTCAAGAAAAAAGGTATGAAGCGTATATTATTCTTCTTATATATGAACTGTAAAATATACCCGTGTGATAACTCTCTGATACAACATGACTCAGTTTATACGTCGATATCATATTCCCTGGTGAAACAATAATAATACAGTTTATACGTTTATTATCTCTCCGTTAAAAGAACAATATCTCCCACCTTTCAATACAAAATATAACATGTTTTTATATTTCTCCCTATACAACAATGGCCCCAAATAAGATCTCCTCAGTATGGCTTATCCATACAGTTTATTTTTGCAAGGAATAGTGCACCTTCTCCGAGTGATATTACCTGAAATAACAGCATAGAGCTGGAAGCACCACCGACTAGATGAATTCTTGGCCTGGAATCTGGTAAGACAAAGAAATTACACGTAAGCTATACTATCATATTTAAATGGTCAATTGGGAAGAAGAAAAGAAATCCATAGCACATAGATTTATAAATCTTGCACAAAATGTTCTATAGCGTATCTTTTATTCTATGGTTGGTCACTCTCTCTTCTCCCATCTCTATTGTTTCAGTATTTCTTGTCTCTTTTATTCTTATTCTTTGGTTGCTCAGTCGATTTTATCTCTGCTGGGCGTTTTTAAATTTATATATCCATAAGGTCAACGTTGGGTGTTTTTTCTCTTTAGATCATCAGAAATGATAATGATTTATGAATGAAAAATGAACTTACCGATGTTAATCGATGATTTTATATTAATATGTTAGTAATATATCTAAATGAATTGCGAGTACGAACACTAGAGAAGCATATTTTTCTCGTTGTTTTTAACAGAGAATTGACACTGATGTTGCCTAAAACACTACAAAAATAGCATATGCATTTAAGTTTATTTTACAAATTAATAAAAAAAAAACCCGGCTAATTTCTGAACAATCCTATAAATTAACTAGAATTTGCCACCATTCAAATTGGACTCGCCCAGATATGTTTCGGTAAGAAAAAGGTTTTAGTAAGATGATATTTTATTGAGTAGTCCCATCAGCCGCAGTAGGTACCCAGTTAAAAAAAATAAGCAAAAATACATCTTTGAATCCAAATTGTAAGTATTTTTTTTGTATCACGTTAAATTTTTTCAAGTTTATTTCGTACATAACTGTAATAAAGTACTAGTGCACTTATTGATCCGGGTTGAAATGATAGCGTTATTTAGAAAGCCATTCTTACTCTGAGGAGGGGAGCGAGTTTTGTACATATTCTGTACTTTAACTTTACAATTTAATAAAAAAATAGATATCTAAAATTTAATTAAACTTAAATACTATTTAAAAAAAAAAGCGGATCACTAAGTGAACTAGCACTAAGTATTCTAAGGATACTAGTGCTATTATAACATTAATTTTCGAAAGTTTCTTTAATTGTAAAAAAATATAGAACTTTGTCGCTTTGTTTAAACTCTCAAATGAATAATGGGAATAGGGGGAAATGTAATGTTTACCTAAAAGTAAGAAAATCATACAGTATTTTAAAGTCTAGAAAATACTAAAACTAAATAGCTTTAACCAACCGCAAGAATATAATTTACTACGCACTAGCATAACTCAATTCCAGAACTACACAATATTGTTTCAATATATAAGAGTAACAGCCTTAATGAAACATACGCTGGCTAAACGCGAATTTTAGTTCATATTTTTTTGAGTTAATTGCGGTTAAAGCTGCTAATATAGGTTCGGCTTTGATTCGACAAGTTTTAAAAATATGTACTTCATCTTACAATTTAATAACCAAAATAGATCGTTGAAATTGAATTCAACTTGAAAAAATAGCACGATCTGTTGTCTACAAATGTACCTTAATTTTCGTTATTTTAAATGTGAATGTTAAGGTGGAAAGTGAAATCTTCCAAAGAAACATGCAAAGCATACCTTTTTTTCTTGGGTTAGTAAATAGCTTGTGATCTTAAAATTAGTGTTTTCAGAAATGAATAAAAACACTAATTGTATACTTGAAATCAAGTTTGGTGTTCTAGTAGATAAGTTTAATCTTGCATTATAAAAAATCACCCAAACTATTTTGTATGGCGGCCATCTTGATATTTTGCGCTATTAGTTTTCCGGCCAATTTTTAGCGACTGAATATTCAGAACTTGTCAGTTACCGTTTTTTCTGCGAGGCAATTATTTCCAAATTAATGCGAAAAAAATGTAAGCTAATTACTTTTAATTATTTATAATTCAAGACGTCAAAAGTATTTAATTCTCGAGATTTCATGCGGATTAATAAAAACGTTTATATATATATATATATATATATATGGTTTTTAGAAAATTCATATTTTACCCATAATTAGATATTTTTTTGGGGGAATATTTAAATATCCGGCCCAAATTAATGCCCCCCCCCCCTCGTGCAAGGTCCTGATTTTCATCATTTGATACTCGTGCAAAATACGGACGGACTATGCTGAAATAATAGCATCTTTAACATTGAAAGGAAGGTCGTCTTGTAACTATTTACTTTCATCTAACAATATAATAAACAAGATAGCGTAGAACTTTTTTCAATTTTAAAGTTCAAGTAATTGTCTGTATTTTTGAGATGAGGTGTTTTCATTTATTGAGATTGTCGGACTGACTTCCTCATCTTGGTTGTTATAGTCACAACGTTTCAGCCGTTTTGCCCTCCGGCCTTTATCAGGTGTTTTGTATCGAACTGGGGAACCGTTTGTTAGTCTCGAACCCAACTTTTATTACGGGGGTACTGTGTTCGGACTCCAGCTAGGCTCTGGGACATAGTTGCTGTCCCAGAGCCTAGCTGGAGTCAGAACACGGTACCCCCGTAATAATAAAGGTTGGGTTCGAGACTCCTAACAAACGGTTCCCCAGTTCGATACAAAACACCTGATAAAGGCCGGAGGGCAAAACGGCCGAAACGTTGACTATAACAACCAAGATGAGGAAGTCAGTCCGACAATCTCAATTTTAAAGTTCAATTTCAAAACTAGCACGGGTCGTATTCTGCAGAAGTGCTATTCTTTTTTTTTTTTTCTTTCGGTGTCTAATGAAAACGTATTAAATCGACCGTGCGGAACAAAACTTAAGTCGATGTTTTTATTCGTATTGCGACCCGGATTTAGGGTGAGTTAGAGACTTAATTAAATTCTGTACTTTTAATGACTTAACACTAACATTTCGATCTGAACGTCAACCTGTGGCAAGTTACTAATTGAGAAAGTGTCACAATATTGATGCAGATGTTTCTGTGATACAGCAGGTAGCATTAAACGGATATTGCTAATGTTAGGGGGCGATAACTTCAATTTCTTCATCAAATAACACGGTAAATAAATAAGCCCCCCCCCCCCGAGCACAAACGTTTTGAAAGCCAAAATGTTTACTATATAAAAAATGTCTGGATATATAATTATAAAAACATTTATTTATTGAAGTCCGCGTAAGAAAATATAATTTTAATAAAACCATTTTTAATTAAGCAACATTGGCCCCCCCCCCACAAATTTTTTATTTTAAAGTAAAATTGGACGTTTTCCTCCGAACAATAGAATTTAAATGAAACTTTTTCGAATTTAAGCAACATTGAATTCTTTTTTCTCGAAACTTTTTTGAATTAAAATAAAATCCTCACTGTAACAAAATATAGTTGTATATTTTTGTAGTCCCTGTTGAAGGGTCAACAAAGTTGGGTCGACCTAGACGAGAGTACCCAAAATGGCCGACCAGGACTGAGATATGACACGTGACCGGATGTAATGGAAGAAATATCTCATGTATTTAATTTAAGCCGTCGTTTCGTATCTTACAACATCGTATCTTACAACATATACAACAAATACTTTATTGTAACTTTTTCTTTAATAATCTATATTTAATAAATATTTATATAAAATTATCAGAATTGAAAAAAAAGCCAAGCTGGCAACCCTGATAGGCACTTGAATGTACTTTGGCAACACGGCTCTAGCTGAAATAATTTATTAAGGAAACAACGTAAATAAATAAATTAGAGAAAAGGGAAAAAAAAACAATTTGCAACTTACCTGCATGGCGTCGTCTGCTGAAATTTACGGCAAATGAGTCGTTTATAAGATATGCATTTTTTTTTAACGGTAAATGTTACCTTACCAAAACAAAACGAAGTAAAAAAAAAAACAAAAAACAAAACAAAAAAAAAAAAAAAACGGAAAATTCATCGGCTCTAGATGAAGGGAAAAAAAACATAACGAATGAAGGTTTTTGTTCATATTTTTTTAGACAGGGTATTTATTTAGAAAAGGAAAAAAAAAAAGGTTTTTGTCCATATTTTTAGACAGGGTATTTAGAAAAGGAAAAAAAAACATCACGAATGAAGGTTTTTGTTCATATTTTTAGACAGGGTATTTTTCTGTTACGTGCGTTAAGAACAGATTAAAATTTCTTATTGCTGTGTCTGTTTTCATACCATACGCTTCCCTATACATGGCCTCGTCCACATGTGACCATTTCATGTTACCTACCGATCCAGACACATGCTTAACCTTTCTTTTAATACGGGACCAGTATCCCTCTATACTGTTCGTACACACACCTGTGACGGGGTCTACGAAATGTTCAGAGTGATTTACTGTGCCGTGTTGGTAACCGAGTGATGTAAGCCTGCTATAACTCCTCCATTCATCTGTGAATATGGTAGACCCCGGTTCCACATTTTCTAAAATAGCCGCTTTTAGGGTGATGGCCGTCCGGTCGGGTATTTGACGCAAAAAACCGAGTTTCGCTGTTCTGTCATAAAACCCTATTACCCATTCTTGCCTACTAACTCTGCCAACGTTATTTTTGCGTTTGAAAAGTAAACTTTCGTCTACTTCAACTATGTGTCCCGTTCCGCCCAACTTTTTTTTATCTTTTAATAACTTGCTCGTGCATATATCTCTGCAATACTCAAACCATTGAATGGCGACACCCGTAGAAACCCCACTGAAATTTGCGGAAGTAGTCACAGGTGTCTGTGAAACAAAATCGAACATAATTTGCAGTATAGTGTGAATATGGAGCTTTGACTTCTCGAAAAAGGTGCCCTTCCGCACCGACATCCTTGTACCACACATAGTGCATCTCCAACAAACTGTGTCTAGTTTAAACGCTGCAGATGGCCTGATACACATTGAATGTCCACAATCACATATTTTCTGGGTGGACACGAGCTGTTTACTTTGGGCATACTGTAATCCTTTCTCCTGGGTAAAATTAAGGAGAATTTCCATTCTTGGAGAAGTAGCCATTTTTTACAAGCGATACGGTAGAGAGAAGAGCAGTGTTGCCAAAGTAAATTCAAGTGCCTATCAGGGTTGACAGCTTGGTTTCTTTTTCAATTTTGGCTTCAAATTTGGCTTTTTTCTGATAATTTTATATAAATATTTATAAATTATTAAAGATTAAAGAAAAAGTTACAATAAAGTATTTGTTGTATATGTTGTAAGATACGATGTTGTAAGATACGAAACGACGGCTTAAATTAAATACATGAGATATTTCTTCCATTACATCCGGTCAAGTGTCATATCTCAGTCCTGGTCGGCCATTTTGGGTACTCTCGTCTAGGTCGACCCAAAGTTGTTTTAATTTTTATATTTATAAACAATTTGAACTTGGTCGACTTATTGCCACTGTTCTTTGACCGAGAAGCGCAACCTGGCAAAGCCTAGTGAAACGTACCAAAAACATGGCACCGTCCGTGTAATGCAGAAATGCCAAGCAGGTAAAAATCTCTTTTTGAAATCAATTTAAACAAGAATAAAATTTAATCTAGTGAAACAATGTCCATCCTTTTACCCTATCATTAACCCAAGTCGGAGTAGCAATACGAAAACGGTCTCTGTCTAGTTTTATTGAAGGGGGGGCAGGTGGTGAAACGCATTTACTTAACATGTAATACTTTCTTGAATATTTTTTATTTTACACTAAAACTTTGAACATTTTTGATATCAACATTTAAAATAATAAACAATGTGTTAAGATTATTTCGCTAATTCACGCACTTTTAATTACGGGATTACATGGAGGCAACTTAAGTTTTGCTAAAATTGAAACGCTATTGTATTTATAAATACAACATAAAGTTACCTTGCACTTTAGGAACAAATAACGATGTTAAAGACAGTACTAAAACTTTTTAGTCCGGAAATACATGATCATTTTACGTAAAATCTGTGAACAAAATTGATCCACAACTTTAAAGTAGGTGCAATATATCTTGTAGATCTTGATACATAGAAGGGGGGCAATATCTATCCAACATTTAATGAAAATGCAAGCCACGTTTTTCCCCACAACTGACAATACAACACGTCTATTTCCTATTAGTCAAAATGAAAAATTATAATTCACTTAAATTCATTTCTCTTTACGAAGTAATTATTGGTCCCCCGATTTATCGGAGAGGGACCTATGTTTTCAGTGGCTTCCGTTAGCCAGGACTGCTACCAGATAACCGTCCATTTGTTTTCCCTGAAATTGTCACAAATTGCATTTCATTAAATAGATGTGTACGGTAAAAAAAAAAACAAAAACAAAAAAAAAACATTCTTGTTGCGGCCCCAGGGGCTCAAAAGAGGTCAAAAAATGCCCAAAAATGACACATTTTGCCTCATAACTTTTGATTCATCGATTAGATTTTTTTAAAACTTAATCAAAATGTGGAGCCCATTGTTCTTAATATAAATCCAGTATGGGTGACCCTGGCAAAATTCTAGTTCGCGTCCCTGGGGACTTTTAGTGCTAGAAACTTTTTTTTTTTTTTTTTTTTTGCTCTTTTTTCATATTTCTCAACAAGAACTTTGTCTGACTATATAGTAGTTTTCCATGCTGCTGAATTCAAATATACATGTCTTAAGGCGTGAAGCTGCATCGTTTGTCCATTTTTCACTGGGATTCGGCGTTTCCAGGGGCTGAAAAGGGGTCATAAATGCCCCAACACTGCAAAAAAACAACTTTTTACCCCATAAATTAGCGAAAATGTGAAGGCAACGTTGGCCCTTCACACGTCTCACATTCATCATTTCTTCCCTATTTTTTTTTTGTGACGTCATTTCACATGTAGCACAAGAGGGGGAACTACGCACGCGCGGCTTTTTTCGGATGAAGGTAAACGCTGACATAACCTGTCTATTTATCGCGATATTTTTTTAAATAACCGAAAATTTAATTTTAAAAAGTCTGTCGGCAAACAGTCAACCAGTGCATAGGTTAGGGTTAGTTTAAGGTTTAGGATTAAAATAAAGGTCGTCCGCTGTACACCTTCCAATACTTTTTCAAAGTGCAGATGTTTGCATGCTGGCCATTTTTAACTTTTGATTGACCTAATTCAATTATTCATCAGTAGCCTGCATTTGTGCTAACGCATTTTACGTTTAACGTTCTAATTTTTTTTTTCTGCTTCTGATTTAAAACAAATATAAGTTATAAAATTCTGCTTCAGAAAGTTTTAGCTTGGAAATTCTATAGAATCTCTCTCCAATATTTAAAATTAACATTTATGTTACTTTAATATATTGTTTTACTACTGTAATTGTTTATTGTATTTACATTCAGATATTGATCTGAGTTTACGAATCACTATAAGGGTGGTTATCCCCCTTCCAGTGAGGAATGACACAAGAGTCGGAAGGTGGGATTAAAAAGTCAGCACTCCTGAGGAGTATTGTGATCTTGCAAAAGATATCTAAGCAGCCCCAGTAGACACGCCTTAGTTTGTTAATAAACTAATACCCTTCTCAGAGAGAAGGCATAGTTCGAGAGGATGAGCTTCATAGAACTGCACGAGACTAGCAATACACCGCAAAAGCAATCAACAGGGAAAAAGTTATAAGAACCTGATTATAGTGCCGAGAGAAAAATCTCTCAGCCATTTTGGATTGAATCTTTTTCTAGTAAAATTTCACCTCTGGCTGTATTGACTCCGCATTTATGCGAACGATCCTTTAATTAGCATTGTTTTAGTTTAACGTTATGCTGCGTTCAGCGATTGGTGATTGTTCTCAATTTCTAAGAAAGTAAAGTCAACAAATTTATCTTACCAAAGGCAAGAAAGGTTAATTTTCTACTTGCCTAATTTAAAAAAAGTATTTTAAATCTTTAAAGTTTTTAATGTTTTCTAAGTACTTTGAATCCTACGCATTCAAGATTGCGCCAAATTTTACTCTAGATAAAACCTCGATGTCTTGGTGAGTTGTTAGGTGATTATTTGCAATGTTTGACTTCCACGGCATCGAGACTATCCTTTAAAATTCGACGCCATCTTGAAAACTTCGAGTTTGTAAGACTCGAAAGGCGTCGACAAAAATGTAAATAAAAGTTTTAATAATACTTTAAAACAAACGGGTAAGTAGAAAATTTAAACTTTTTGCCTTTGGCAATAATTATTTGATAGTCATCAAATAGCTGTTTGCAAAGGCAAAAATTTCTAATAGAAAAAATTTAGAAAATAAGTCATTACCAATCGCCAAGTATTTTACTAAATAACGTTCAAATTTGACTTACTATCATTCAAACACTATCTTACTTTAACATGTGGCTAAGTGGCAGTTTTGGGTCATTTAGAACTGCTTTAAAGCTGTACAGATCACTTTCTTTTTTTCTTGACAATTTCAAACAATTAGTTTATAGATCACCTTCTCAGCTATATTGTGAAAAAAAATTAATTTTCAGTAAAACAAGTTATAAATTTACTGATTTAAAATCTTAAAAAAAGATGAGCGACGTTTTTATGACTGGTTTCCATAGCAACTACGTTGCTTCAGCGACTACTGTTGCTACCAATTCACTGCTGTCACAAAAAGTAACAAGTGAAACAGAATGAAAGGGAGATAATTGTGATTTTATTGAAAGCATATGTGTATGTTATGTTTATAGGGGCAAAAAAATAAGACCGAAATTAAAGAAGTGAATTTATTGGAAACCTGGAAAAATCATGGATTACAATAGAAAAATGCGGGCATGAAAAGTTATATGGCTAAGCTTAAATGTGGAAATGTAAAGGACTAGTTCTTAAAACTGGAAAAAATGACTTTCTTGCAAAAAAATATAATACATTTATAACTTAAAATATTAGTGTTCAGATTAAAAAAAAAATCAATTCATAACATGATCAATTCTTAATGCTGCAATATTTTTAAGTTGTAAATTTATTTTTACTAGAATATCTTGTCCTTATCTTTTCCATGTTTAAGCTTAACCATACTCCTTTTCATGCTCGCATTTTTCTATTATAAGTATGTTTCCAAAACCAGTTATTTTATAAATACATGTGTTAATGAACGCCATTTGTCTGTTTGAAAGCGAAATTACACTGCACTACATGCAATTTATTGTCTGCTGAATATTCACCGATTCAAATGTTGGTCTACTAATAAAGTTGATTCATATTTGAAGTCTTGGGACTACTGTACTCTTTGAGTGTTATACAAATTAATTTATCCACTACGCCACGAGTCATTGCGATAAAGTATTCGGTAAAATTCATTTGAGCTACAATCTTCTGGAGGTTGAAAGGATCGATCCACATTGCGGGCGATACTCAGAATAGAATTGCAAAGAACTTTTTCTTTCAGACTGTTGTAGCTGACGGGACAAGAGCATGCTATCTCCATGGATCAAATAAAGAGTTTCGTTCAAAATTCCGTGTAGACTTCAGAGCTAAAAATATATTATTTTAATTGGAATTCATTGAGAGGTGTATTATTAATTTTATTTATTGCGGACTGTTATCCTCCTCCTTTATTAGTTGTTTCAGACGACGTGGTGAGACAACTATGGAAGGCAGTAATTGCAATGAATGCAGCCAGGAGATTTAGTTCCTATCCATCGCGGTTACCACTTGAAACGTCGTGAAACCACTAATAAAAGATGAGGATAATAGTGAACAATAAATAAAATTAGTAAACAAAACAAGCTCGGAGGTTACATCGACCGAAACGCTGTGAAAGTAATACTCAAGACGAGAACAGTAACCCAAAAATTCCAAATACGTGTAATCCATCCCATTAAAAAAATTGGAAACATAAAAGTAACATTATTACACTTAAGATATGTTTATAGCCACATCGAACCACACAAATAAACTGTCTATTTATCGTCTACCATTCTTATATAAATATGTTTGACGGACATTAATGATATACTTACGTAGTGCGTTTTCAACATTTAATCAATCAGCGATTGTTTAACTATACTAACCATCTTCAAATTAAATTCTAAGTATTTGAAACTCGTATTTGGCGATCTTTGCTTCCATTCAAACTCATCAATTCTAAAATGTAATCGGCATCATACGAACTAGATTCTAAAGATTTTAGCCTTAAAATATATCAGTTTTTTTTTTTTTTTTTTTTACTGTTTTCCATAAGTATTAACTTTTTTCGCCATCTGATTTAAAATTAATGTCTACTTTGCCTAAAAAATTAAGATAAATAAAAAATGAAGGAACGTCATTTATAATCGCGTTTTAAAGCCAGGTGTGTCGTCTGTCGAAAGTTTTCGAAAAAAGTTGGTTGAATTCATTTTGTCAAATATTTTAAGTGTTTTCGTTATTTCCATTTAGATTTAATAAAGAAAACTGAATGCATTTACATTTTGAAAATGTCATTGCTATTTCCGTTGATATCATTGTTACGTTTTTCCCAATTCTGAAGAAAATTATAGGTATCTATCTTAGCACTCAAAATGTCTAACAAATTCGGAAAGTAAGGATCGAAAAGCCAGCAGACAGTGTGCTATAAAAATGCATTATGGTGTAGGTTCTTGTGACAAAGAAAATATCATACCCCCCTCCGAAAAAAATAAATCTCGTAAATTGGTCAGGTAGTTTTAGTAAAACTAGAGCTTATAGCTAATTGATGACGAACAATCTCTTTACGCCATATTTGTAAATAGTTTGACAAAGAAGGAAGATGACTTAATAACTTTTCCGGGATTTTAGAAAGCCATTTGTATGGGAAAGCATCGCTGCTTAACTACCCATTAAATAGCTTTCGAGAATTAGTTTAAAATCAGCCTTATATACCATAATGAATGGGGAAGTGCTACTTTTTCTGTGTGTGTTAATCGCTTAAAAATAATTTAAATTACAAATATTAAACTACTTGATCAATTTGCATGAGTTTTAGTGTACGATAGTTTGTCACAGAGACGTACATAAAATATTTTTGTCGTTTTCTTGGACGTAAGTTATAGACGAGCATTAAAAAAAAAACTAAACCCTTCTCAAAGAGGAAGTAAAACCTGGAGTGGTAAACCTATAACTGCACTGAATAATACCCCGGACCGATAAATGCAAAGTTATCTATTCAAAGAAAAAAATTATCGAGACTGCCGAATTAATTGCGGACATCCTCTACTAGGTATGAAAAAAACCCCTATTCAGTTAGTATTGTTTATCCATTTATTAATTGCTACCCAAGTTGTCTAGTTGTTTCACGACGTTTCGGCCAACTATTCCTCTGACCTTCGTCAGATGGTTAACTGCCAGTAGATAGGAACACTGAATCTCCTAACTCCAACCTCAGCATTTACTGCCTTCTCTAGTTCTCGTCTCACCAGTTTTTTGTTTAGGATGCAGTTAGGAGATGCGGCGTTCCTATCTCGTCGCAATTAATCACCTGACGAAGGCCAGAGGAATAGTTGGCCGGAACGTCGTGAAACAACAACTAAAAGATGAGAATAGTCCTGGATAAATAAAACAAATTACTCATCTCAATAAGAATTCCAATTAAATAAATGTTCAGTTGGTGTCCAATTGTACTCTGCAGAGTACCTGAAATTGCTGCCGCTCATAAGATTTAATATTGGGATCGTTCTATAAACTCTGCATCCACTGCAAAGCATATGTATAGAATTTCGAGTAATTACTGAAATAAAGCAAAGAAGATTATGGCAGTGAAAGATTTGTTTTTTAATATCATTTTACACTATTGCACTTTTTTCATATTACTTGGACATACCACTATGATTAATTTAACTTTCAGATTATTAAAGCATCATAAATTTTTGCAATAGTCCCGCCCATGTTAAGTCGAAAACTACTTTTAGTTAACAAAAATGATTTATTGTTCACGATAAAAATGCTGGTTCTCACAGAAGTACTAATCAAAGATCTGAGAATTTAGTTGAAAAAAATCTTGCCCCCCCCCCTACATATTTCCTGATCTAGTTTCCTTGTTTCGGGGATTGCAAAACCATTTTGAAAATTTTAGATTGAACACTAGTTACGAAGTCTTTTAAATTAGTTTCCAGACTTTTCGTATGCACATTTTTACTGATAGTACACATGAAAGTTTAGTTCCCTTCGAAGTCATCTCCTCCGGATGCAATGCACAATTTCTGGAGGGTACCATGGAAGTCCTCTTATGTGAGCATATCGAGGACCTTTGACACGTCTCAATTGTCTCCTAACTACAGCCTCTAAGATTTCCCTTGGGCGTAGGGAATAAGTCACAGGGAGCAAGATATGGACTATAGGGAGGGTGAGGAATTGTCTTGATGCCCATCTTGGTCAAATAGTCTGTGATAAGGATGGAGTTGTGAACTGGTGCATTGCCCTGGTCGAAATGTCAGTGATGCGATTTGAAGACTGCTGGCCTTTTCCGACGGAATCTCTTCCTGCACTACCTTAAAACCTTAGCATAATATTCCTTGACTTTCTGTCCAGTGGGAACCCAGTGCATGTAGATCATGCCCGTGCTGTCAAAGTTTCTGGGTGGATTTGCTCTGTCTGGCCTTCTTGAGTCTGAGTGAGCCAGCGTGCTTCCTCTGAGAACTCTGCCTCTTGGTCATAGCAGTAGACCCAGCTTTCATTACAGGTGACCAGAGAATCAAACACTGTGGGATCTGAATTGATCAGCTCGACCATCCCTCTGCTGCCATACCAACTTCATTCTAGAAAGTACAGATGCACGGGTATTAGGTTTGAAAGTGTCTGTCTGCCACATGTTTATTTTGCGGCTTCCAATTCATAAACTACTTCGTTAGTTTTTGTTTCCGGAAACCTGCTTCAGTAAGGTTCTGTATGGTTTTGATGTATATTCTGCAGAAACCAAAAACTTTGAGTTCCTTCCGCGTAGGTTCCAAATCAGCTGGACTTATCTTTTGTAAATTTTACACATTTATATGCCCGACAGTGTTCTTAGATATGTTTTGTACATAAATTCATCCGATTAATCGAAAAAAAAATCTGATCTTCAAAAAATTTTTTCTCTTATACTTTTTTTTTACACTGGTCAAGGAAGATGATAAAATCTCAGCTAATAATTTCTCAATCTGGACAAATAGCTCAGAGGTAAAGCATTCGACTATAAATCAAATGAGACCTTGTTCAAGCTTTTTTTTCTCATGAGTTCAATTTACGATAAAAGAGGTACCATTTAAAATCGCCGCAAATCATTTCTTCGTTTGCATATTTTTTTTAATTCAAACATTAATCAGAAGTGGCTTTTCCAGGGCATTCATCGTCAAGCCCAAACATTAGCTGACTTGATATTGTAGCCGGAATTTGATATAAATTATCATTTTATTTTTTTACAAATTAGTCCACCGAGCAAAATATTCCTCGTAATATGTAATAGAGGATTCATTCTATAATACGTACGCAATCTGCATAAATGAAAATGTTTAAGCATATTATACGACCGGGCAACACCGAGCGTTCAGCTAGTGAAATTTTACTTTATATTTAATTAGACCAATATAAAGAATGCCGTCTTAATGCTTTGTCATTATTTTTAAGGATCTTAACCCCATTTTACAAGTACTACAAGTACGTTATTATAGTTCTTAATTCGATTTTACAACTTACTCCAAAAGTGTTATTCCATAAAAGAAAATCAATCGGCTAACTGACTTCATTTTTGGTTAACTTGAACATAAAACTACTTGTAGACGGTTTTCAAATTTGATAATTAAAATTCCTCCGTAATAGGTCCTGGATATTACCTTAAACTATATCCGATGGTGAGGCCCCGGCCTGCAGGCTCTGGGGAGTGTGGAGCCACCCTTTAGTTGCCATTGCTCTCGGGTCTACTCTGACACGGAGTGGTAGTACCTGTTAGGGTCCCAACTATGGGTTAAATAGAAACTGACTTGCAAAAAACATGTATTCTATTAAATATTTTTCCAAAATCTTTGGATTCGGCATTAAATAACCTGAAAAGGGTTAATATGCCGTAAAACAACCAACCAATCCTCCGTAATGAAATTGTCGACGAGAATTTCAGTTTTTCAAATTAACAATTTCTGTATCCGAACATTTATTTTTCATAAGCTTGTCGAAAAATAGTTACAAAATGGTATTCGAACATTTACATTGTATTTTATACGGCTAATATGAAATCCTCGCAGTTTACCTTAGTGAAATGAAATCTTTTAAATAGATTTAAAAATAATTTAGTCTATTTCTTTTTATTTTTCTATTTTCTCATCACATGAATACAAATCTGACTTGTGTTTATATAAGACAATCGCCGAATTCTTTCTTAAAAGCAATCTGAAATCTTAAAAGGTGGCGGTAAACGGATGATTGATTTAATGCTACCAAGACAAAGATCCGCCTTTTTTTTTTTTTTTTTTTAACCATAAGACACCTTGCTGACCACAGATTGGCACGACTGACAGCACTCTTCCAGAAAGTCTAACATTAAAACTCGTCCGTCTAATATTCACACCTAACATGAATTGCAGGTAAGACCATAGAGGATGCTGTCAAGTCTATAAAGTTGGGCTTCTAACATCGGCCAGAAACGATGAGGCGAAATAATGTTAAGTGTAACGGAGCACTGACGCGCTTATCAAAACAGCTAACGTATGCAAATGCACAACTGACTGCAAGGTGGTGTTCCGGCGGGGAAGGAGGAAGAAAATATAAGGATCATTGATCCTTGATGTTAGGGAGGAGAGATAGACGTTTTACACGGGTGACCCGAGAGCGACAAAAGACGTCCTAAACATGGTCCGACAAAGACAGTACCACATGTTCAACAAGACAGTTTTGTCAAGCACATGGGAGTACGAGAACACTTTTGAACAAGAGACAGTGTTATTCTGGAAAGCATTTGTAAATGTCTGTCTCGCTGAAACAATCGAATTATTGTCTTTGTTTCCTTCCGACTGTCTGCGTACATCGTGTTGGTTCAGAGTGTAGACCTCTAACGACAACGTTACATAAGAGCGGAGACCTTATCTATCTTCTACCCACATTTTCTTAGTCTCTCCCGCCTTTCATACGTTTATTAACAGTTAGATTTTGCTTACATCAACTGGTTTTTGATGATGGTGCTGGAGGTAGAAACGTAGACTTTCAATTCGACGGTTGAGTTTCGATCGTGGCTTGAAGCACCTACTTGTCTAGCCGAACTGATGAGTTATAAACAGCGAAACAATACTGTCTGCTCATGACCGTTTTGTATAAACGGTTATTTTCAATAAACCCGGCCCTGTCGGTGGGGCATTAGAATACGCCGACTGCTCCCCCTCCCCTGCAGAGGGTAAAAGTCCATCAATGGGGGTCCTGGATATGACCTTAAACTATATCCAGTGGTGAGGTCCCAGCTTGTGGGCTTTGGGGAGTGTGGAGCCACTCTTTAATTACCATTGCTCCCAGGTCCACTCTGACCCAGAGTTGTAGTACCTATTAGGGTCCCAACTATGGGTTGAATAGAAGCCGACGTGAAAACAACAAATTAAAATTAAAAATTAAAAAAAATTTTCTTCAAAATCTTTGGATTCGGCATTAAATAACCCGAAAAGGGTTGATATGCCGTAAAACAAAAACGACCAATCAACCAACCAATAAACCGCTCTTGAATATAAAGTCGCAGGTATTCATGACTAACGTCTGATTTTAAAATGGGAACTAGTTTACATGGGTATCCAAAGGTGTTCGAGAAGACCTTTATAGGTGTCTATTGCATCCACATCAAAAGGAAAAATGAAAGCTATGTATTAAGTTTTGATAGTGCGCGCTAAAATATTGATTGGAGATGTTATCCAATTAAGTCCCTCCTTCCAACAAATACCCCTTGACCAATCCTCTTGAGTCAACTCTTACAACTGTTAAAACATTAAGTTGGCAAAAGTGAAATGTTTAGAAAAAAATGGTTCACAAAATGTAAATTGCCATAAAAATTAATAAGCTATTAAACAAAACTCAAGCCCTATGCCAATTTATTACGCTAACAAATTTCAAGGCAAAACTTATCCTTATAATAAAACGGATATATTTAACCGATGAACTCTGAAACTGCTGATAATATAAAGGTGAAATTAACAGGAAATACGAATCGTACACCAATGATGGTTTATAACTAGTAAACTCTTCAGATAGATAAATAACGCGTAGAGAAGTCGGCAAGTTGAAATGTAAACCGTCCATTTCAACTTGCCGACATATTTGTATTAGTTTGCATTTGCATAAAACTGATCATAGCTAAGAGTGGTTTAATTTTAAAACTGTCTGTCAGGTTAACTCAAAGGGTATAGCACGGGGCTGGAGCCCTAAATGTTTTGGTTTCGATTCTAGCTGATGTCACCCAAGTCATTTTTTAACCTTTTATATATTAGGTACAGTATAATATTTCATAGAAAATTAGTTTTGTAATAATAAATACAAACCTTGAATGAAGTAAACCATATTTAAGCGTATTTTACGACCGGGAAGGTATGGTGACCCACTGCAAGTTCAAAATAAAGTAATTGCTTTCTAATATACTGATAATATGCGATTGATGTCCTCATGTTAGCTAATTTGCACATTGCTTTTCACAAATACGCCTGATTAATTCATTATTTCCTAACTCAATTGTTTTAATTTTATTACTGCCCTTATTTACAGTTTTATATCGTGGATGGAAAATTCAGATATGGTTTTATTAGGTTGGTGCAAAAATGTTTTTTTTTATCAGATATATATAAACCTCAAAAAACATTATTTTTGCACCAACTAATAAGTATGAGATGAAATCCGATCATAATGCATTTCGGCTCATTCGTACACAAGTCAGCTATTTTAATTATTTACTATTATAAATTAAAAACGCACACCGTTGTAGAGCAAATAAGACGATATTTCTCTTCTGCAACACTTTATGTAACGTACATACGCTCATAACATGTACAGATTGAAACAAAGTAATTCATATATATATATATATATATATATATATATATATATATATTTGTATTTAGGCAGCATGTTTTTATTAAGACACGTAAAAGCACGAAGTGTTTTTGCTTAATGACTATTTTGTAATTTTTCAATTTTTCTAATTGTAATTATTTCTCGGTCGAAGCTGTGCAAGAAAGTTCTATAATCGTCTTGGCCCATCGTTTTCTTTTGGTTGTTTTTTGCAAGTACTTTCAACTGAGTTTCATCTGTCGTCTTTAAGCAGTTTTTGGTTACTGTTTTGTTGAACATCTGGATGCTTTTATATACTTCAGTTAAGATTACATTTAAATTCTTGAACTAGTGAAGCATCTAGTGTGTGTGTGTGTGTGTGTGTAAAAAGTTAATAACTTGGCTGCAATAAATGTACTATGGTATAAAGGTGTGATTTACAAAATGGTATAGAATTTAGTTCTTTTAATAATTTATAACTTTACAACATATATATATACACATGTGTAACTATGCATACAGACACGTAAGAAAATTGTTTTTACTCATACGTTTGATTACCTTATTTAAAATTTAATTTCAGAATTTGGATTAGTTAGGTAATCGTAGCATTTTTGATAAAAATTTTGTAAATTTCGTTAACGTTTCAATTATTTTCTTGAACCGGTTTCTATTAGGTTATGAACCATCCAATACCAGATTAAAGTTCCTTCCGATTTGATACATGAAATTAGTTTTGCTAATAAATGGTTGCAGGTGCGATCGTGTGCGGACGCGCGCACACCATTATTCCTCTATATGAATACATGAGAAATTACTGAATATTTACGTGCAAACAAAACTGACATCGTGCTAAAATCAATTACATCAGATAGAAGTGAATGCCATTTAAATAAAGTTTTATAGATTGGATTGAGTAATTTGCATAACATTTTACAATCTTAGCACATCTATTCTAATTCGTTTTTCATGAATTTTTGTTATAGCATAACAAAGTCCGTTGTTTATATGCAAAAGTTTAAGACCATTAAGTCTCAGATGATCCAGGAACAAACGTCGACGAATTACTCCTACTTCCAGACCAAGATAATTTTGTTAAAACTTCAAGTTTGGGAGTTTGTAACTAGGTGGAGCGGGACGAGTTATCAATTTCTCTCTTTCATGAGTACAAAAGTAACTTTTTTTATTTATTTTTTTTTTATAATCACGGGCGTCCGAGTGAGTTAATTATTCTGAAGATACATATACATTCGACCAAATGGCGTTCCAATTTTTGCGTATTTCTTTCATTCTATATTTGGATTTTAATAAAATTCTTATGCGTGTACATATCCAAAACCTTGAAATTGAATACTGATATCTACTATTATATAAAATGAACTTTCTGAGTGTCAGTTCATACTCTACAGACCCCTAAACGGTTGGGTCGATTTTTATGAGATTCCCAACAAAGGTATTTATGTGCATGGCAGTGTTCTTAGATAGGTTCTGTATCGGAATGTCTTGCATAAATCGATAATTAAAAACATCTGGTGAAAAAAGGAACAGGCGACTTCCAAATTAAACACCTCCTACAGCCTAGCATAACAAGTGCATCTGGTAAGTTACCTTGCCGCATAGCAGAAAGGTTCGCTATATAATATCAATAGTGGATTCTTTGATATGAGAGGGGCACGTTCAACAAGAATGTTTCTGCTTAGAGCCTAACTGAACTATAATACTTGACATTTGCATTTTAAAATTATATTCGAGCCATTATATATAAAAAATATAAAATCAACAGTAGATTCTCCAGTGCAATGTAACATGCAATGTATGATGGGCTGTCACTGCGTAGAGGTACGTGAAACTTCCTCCCGGGGCATCACGATGGGTTCTCAACTAGAACAGACAATCGATCAGTTTGATCGGAAAAAAATGGTCGATTTCAGATTTCGATGACAATAAAAATATAGAATTGTGGAACATTCGTTGATCATTATTCAAATTAAAAATCTGTCGTATCATACGAAAACCATATCTGTACAAGCGATGGTAAAAACAATCGGTGCTAATGCACTTACTGATCCGCGCTATTCTTTTAAATCATATTTCCGAGTATAATTATAGTTGACATGTTTTTTTTTTTTTTTCATTCAATTGTAAGGTTAAAGTACAGAATAGGTACAAAACACCTTCCCCTCCCCATGTTAAGAATGTTTTTTTAAATATCGTTATTTCAGCACGGATCAATAAGTGCATGAGTACCAAACAATCTATTGAATACGTTACTTAAATGTTTTTAATATAAGATATTTAACATTTTATTTTCAAATAAAATTATTTCATTTTTATTTACGAAAACAATTAGGTTTAAAGTAATACATTTTTTTTAAGTAGGCTATTCTCATTATTTGTGGGGAATCCAGTCCAAACAAAATCTAACCTTCGTATAATATTCGAACAAAATTTTCGATTTCCTGGCATCCAGGCGAGATTTTCCTCTTTCTCAAGCGATCGTAAGAACATACAGTTATTTGTGGTACT
This sequence comes from Euprymna scolopes, assembly GCF_053919585.1. Lineage (NCBI taxonomy): Eukaryota > Metazoa > Mollusca > Cephalopoda > Sepiida > Sepiolidae > Euprymna > Euprymna scolopes. The sequence continues at coordinate 68,877,170 of NC_136494.1, read as the reverse complement.
TGAAAGCCGAACACATTTTCACTGTAATTCAAGTGATTGAAATGGGTTTTAATCAGAATTGCTCGTACTTAAAACCATAGAGGAGGATCAAGCCACATTAAAATCTGTTTTATTTGCTTTAAAACAATACTTAAATCCTCTCAATAACTTACAACAGTATAATAGATTCTTTTCTAATTTAAGAACTGATATTCTAATATTTATATTTTAGTTGTTTCATTTTGTATTTCCGTCGGGACACAGATATGGCATCATGTTCGCACACCAGTTCCCGCTAAAAAACCGAAGTGAAATAACGTTGAGCCTGGCCAGTACCAGATGGGAATATTAGGCACTGTATGTGTTGCGCCTGAACGTAGAAATTTAAAGGTTATTATCTGGGGGCGCATTGAAAACCACTGGGAAAGATGCACTTTTAGTCTTTAAGACATACATATATGAAAAAAGAAACCTCAACTAAATTAGGAATATTTTGTTTTGTAGCAATTATTTGCACCGTTTGAGGTTAGCAGTGGTTATTAAATGTGTAGATGGCTCTATCAAAGTCTTCGCCACTAAACAAATCGTCTGTGTTTATTTGGGACAACTTAATTTTTTTTTTTTTTTTACATGGGGTCACCACTAATCAAGGCCCGAAATACACTCAGGGATAAGGGTTATTGCGTGTACAGTAATCAATGGGATAGTATTGTAGTAATCATTAGTATGGGGGGGGGTTTGATAGTCTTACTTAAGGGGGCGGTTTGTCAGGAGTTTATGTTGGACTTGAAGACGTCCAAGTTGTAGTCAGGTGGGAAACAGGCAAGCGGCAGAGAGTTCCACTGGCGTGCAGTTCTAAGAAAGCTTTGCTCATGCAATCTATGTTTGGATTTAGGCACAGATAAAGAGTGGGGAAAATTATTGACAGTAGTTTCAGCCTGAACCTCGTGTGTGTCTGTCTCAGCAGCAGGCAAATAGTTACGGCGAGAAGCGCTGACTGTCGACTAGAAAGTCGAAGTTCAATCTCGGCTTGTGCTAGTTGCTGGTCTTGCCGCACTGATATTTTTTCTAAAGTATAGACCTGAGTTTTCAGGTTTACAACAAACAGTGATATGTGAGTGAGACTTAAATAGGCGGTGGTAATGCAGGAATGGAGTTCGGGATCAGATTGTGGTTTTCAATTAACTGGTTAAATAATGAATTTTGCAAGTTATTTCGGAATATATAGATAGATAAGAAATTTGTTTTTCATTTTTATATTTGTAAGGAAATAACTTGAGGTGCCTTCAATAAGCTTTCAGACGTTTTCATATGGACACCTTTACTGATAGTACACATGAAATTCTAGTCCCCTTCGAAGTAATCTCCTCCGGCTGCAATGCACTTGTACCGTTCCAACAACACCCGAAAGGATACATAGTTTTCTTGCGTGACATTTGTCAGGGCCTCTTTCATCTCAATTGTCTCATAACTACAACCTCTAAAGATTTCCTTGAGCTTAGGGAATAACCAAATGTCACAGGAAGCAAAGTCTGGGCTATAGGGATAGCGAGGAACTGTCTTCATGCCCATCTTTGTGAAATAGTCAATGACAAGGATGGAGTTATAGACTAGTGCAAATCTTCTGCTTCTTCAGTTCCTCCCAAATACTTGTGTATACAGTTCCCATACTGACATAAGTGTGCACTTATTGTCTTTGTAGACAAACGACGGTACTTATCCAGGAAATTCTTCATTTGGCCAATCAACTTTGGTTTTCTTACACCTTTCATATCTCTCCTCACACACTCCCTGCGTTTTCGAATCACTTATGCCACTCAAAAACTGGTGCTCGATTCAATTCGATAGTCTGAAGCATTTGTTACATGTTTTCTGAGTTTAAGACAGATTTTTATTGCATATCGTTCTTCTAAAGTGTTCTCGCGTCCAAATTCGTTTTTGAAATTCAAAACTGTGACAATAAGATTTTAGTAGGGTACATTCCAATTCCTCCTGTAGCTGTTCATTTAAACCTGAAATTAAAAACTTGGTTAGTCATCTCCATATGATGTATAGCAAGAACATACTGAATTTACAAGAGTTTACGACAATTTAAAATGCCTGTAAGGCATCTCATAAGTGTTCAAAATATTACAATTTGCCATTCGTATTTTCTTAGCAACAAATGTAATTTTACTAACCTGGGTGCCCGGCGTTGCCCAGGTGTTTGAAGATGTGTCTTGAGCAAAAAAGAAAAAAGTGGTAACAGGCTCTAACTCGTACGCGGAGGTGGAAAAGTACGTGAAAAAAAACATGCCTTTGCCGTTGTGCCCATCGCAAAACCGGAAGTAGCGAAGGTTAAAATTAAGGCTAGACAATCGAAAAGAGGGGATGACTTTCGAAAATATCTGCGAATAAAGCAACTCTTCCTTGTAGAAAAATGCCGAGTTAAGGGTGAAGGAATTAATGTTTTTACCAATTCTTTTGATATTTTTCGTCCGAAGGGTCGAGCTCCAAAACGATTCAAATCTAGTGAAAATCCGTCGCCTCTGGAAAGTTTTAGGCGTATATACAAACATGCATACGTACATGCACACATTTAAACAGACAAGTGAGATTTGTATTTTAGATTACACACTTTGATAACTTTGCACAAAGTTCTGTGTGTAATTAAACATATTTTTTTTTAGCTATTTTGATTAAAACTCGTTTTGCCAATCATTTGATAAGATATATACTTTTACTTTATATATTTACTTTTGCCGTCAAATCTATCAACTTTTTAATCTGAAATACGTGAACAAAATTATCAAAATTCTTTTAGGCATCAATTACTAGACGCCAGATGAAAGTTACTGTTTCTCATCAAAACCACTTATCTACTTTGCATCATTCAACCATTATCGAGTTAGATGAATTCTACTCGGTGACCAGGTCATAGACAAATAACGGTTAATTTTCGAAAATACTTATAAAACCTGAAAGTAATTAAGATAATTCTTTTAATTTTTAAAATTACTTCTCAATTCTTACCACTTTACGGTAAAATGATGTATATAATATATATAAATATATATATAATATAAAGTATAAAATAATTTCAACAAAGCAAGACAATGTTTTAGTAAAAGCTAATAAATCTTAAAAAAATATTTATTAGCTTTATTTAAAATATAAAAACTAGTCTGTTAACCATATTAGTAATGATACATTAATATTAACTATACATATCCCTTACCCTGGAGTTGTTTTAATATTGTTAGCTGATGACTCTTTAAAAAGAAATCGATAAATTTATTTGCATTAAAAAAAATTCACATTTAATCAAAAAGTGCTCAATACTCTAAAAAGTACGAATATAAAGAGCATTGAAATCCGCCGTAGGCTTACAGTCACTCAAATTTTAGATAAGGCCAGCTGCTTTTATCAGCTAGAAACTATAAATTCCGAGAACGTAGGTGATTTGAAACAGTTATTCTGGAAAACTCAGACTTTGTCACTCTTACCCTAGGGAATTATTGTATATACCCATCGTTGCCAGGTCGAACCGTGTTATCGGGCAGAGTTTAGTCACATGCTATTTAAAATACACTGAACATCTTACTAACATATTTCCTGGAAGTGAAGCATATATTAGATTTATGAAAGCATAAAACGCACCCGTTTTCGTCTATGAAAATTAAAAGTAGCTCCTAGCTCCAAGGAGAAGTAACTCCCATATTTGAAATAGACTTACTCCAGTTTTTTAAAGGCTACTGTTGCCGATAATTAAATGTAAACAAAATTATTCCACTTTAAATATTTCTAAACTGTGTGTGTGTGTGTGCGTAAAGAGGGGGGGGGGGGCTAAAGTAAAGAATAAGCGTAGTAATAACCCTGTTGAAATTAAAAAAAAAAAACAATGATAAACTTCTCTACAAAATCGCCCCCCCCCCAAAATAAAACGGCGAACAAACGTAAAACTTATTAGGAAATCGGAAAAGTAAAAAAGAAATCAGGAAAAAATGCTGAACATGTTCAGAAAAACTAGAAAAACAAAAAACACAGGAAGCAGCGAAGAAGAAATGATATATGATATAATATATGATGACATGATATATATTATGATATATTATGATGTATCATGATATATCATAAATCATAATATATGATATGATATATTATGATATAGGATATATTATATGATGATATATGATATGATATATATATATATATTATGATATGATATACTAGCGGGGGTACCCGGCGTTGCCCGAGTGTTTGTTTCCGGGACGGGGGGGGGAGTTTTAAAAAAATGTTATGGTAGGTAAGTAGGAAGGATCAAACCCGGAGTCATGAGTAAAAGTAGGAAAATAAAGTGTGAAAAAAAAACAAAAAAAAACATCTGCAACGTTAACAGTTCGGCCACCAAGAAAAGTCCATTCCAGTTGTTTAGGAAAAATAAAAGACTACGGTAGGTCGGCGCGAACGTGAAAATATAATGTGAATTGTCCAGCACGCTAACCACTACGCCACAGAGCACTGCAGCTTAGTTTAGTGATTTTAAATAACTTCACATGAAAGAACTACGAAGCCAAACCGGTGTTCTCTTCTCAACTGTTCCTTGTGAACGATCCCCAAACGGTGTTAAGTGGTGGCAGGAGGAGGAGGAATTTATTAGAGAGAAAATATTTTACCACTTCCATTGATCTTAACCGATTTTGGCCGTGACTTCTCAGCAGAAAAAGTATAGAAATCTAAGATTATCGAGGAATTTGAAAAATAATAAGCCTATAACACACCTCAGATATTGTTCTGCCGTTTGTGCATATTATATTTGCATGAAATATCTTGATTTTTAATCCTATTGATGTCAAAATCAGGCGGGAAAAAATGAGTTCATTTTACTTATATAGATAGAAGATAGATAGAAGAAAAAAATGAGTTCATTTTATTTATATAGAAGATAGAAGATAGATAAGAGAAGATATGATATATTATGATAGATATATGATATATTATGATAGATATATGATATATTATGATAGATATATGATATATTATGATAGATATATGATATATTATGATAAGATATATGATATATTATGATAGATATGATATATTATGATAAGATATATGATATATTATGATAGATATGATATATTATGATATGATATATGATATATTATGATATGATATATGATATATTATGATATGATATATGATATATTATGATATGATATATGATATATTATGACATGATATATTATGATATGATACATGATATATTATGATATGATACATGATATATTATGATATGATATATTATGATATGATACATGATATATTATGATATGATATATGATATATTATGATATATGATATATTATATGATATATGATATATTATATGATAGATATGATATATTATGATAGATATGATATATATTATATGTATATATGATATATATTTTTTATATCACACGATCGTCGAAGACAAGATTCAAGCAAGCCCGGACTGTTCAGAGTTTTATAATTATATAGATAGATCTATTTTGTATCCAGCTAAATTGTCAACGAAAATTTCTTTAGTAACCACTAGTTTAATGATTCGTACATGTTTATCAACTGCTTTAAAATAGATCAAACTGCCTGCACTTTATTTTCTATTTTGTTTTCTATTTCAGTTTCAAGTGCTTACGATGTCAGAGAAAGAATTCACCGTCGAGTACATAGACCTATCTCCTGACTGTCTAACTGATAGGCTTTATGAACAATATTGTGAAGGTCAGCATGTTGATGTCATTTTGCGGATTCAAAAAGATTCTGTTGTGATCCACGGTTTCTTACTTGCTGCACAGAGCGACTTGCTTTCTCGACTAACACCGCAATCAATTGACGGTAACATCACGATTGATTTAACACTGGCCTGCGACTCGATAATACACCTTAAATCGGTGGTAGATTATTTGTATAAACGCACTATCACTCTCCACATGAACAACATCAAAGCTATTCTAAAACTTAGCCAATACTGTTCTTTGCACTTCCTTTTGACCCATTGCAAACAGTTTCTACTTAATCGGATCCAACCTTACAACTGCCTAGACATCTGGAGAATAGCTCGTACTTTCCGCTTGCCTGATATAGAAACTATGGCCCTGTCGTTTATCAGGGAATTCTTCTGGGAGATATGCGCCGAAGACTCTACACTAATCGACATCAGTGCTAAGGAGATGACGTTTCTGATGGACAAGATTTCTATACCAAGGAACCCAATCGCAGCATTCGAATTCATGATTAATTGGTGGTCAAAGAATTTATCAGAAAGATTTGGTGTAATAAAAGACTACGTTGAAAAGTTAGTATCCCATCAGAGTTTGATAAAAATACTTTCTCGGTACGGTTTACTTTCACGGGACAAACGGTATCAGACATTATTCGACTGTTTACAAACGAGATCCAGAAGCGCTATTCTTAAACGGGACTATTATTACAATTCACCGTTTTTCGACGACGAAGATTGGGTTCTCGTTCTTTATGAGAATAACCTCGTGTCCTTATATTTCCCAACAGAGAACCAATGGACAACGCTCAAGTACAAAGATGAACACAGTAAAGTCGTTGGTTTTTTGGGTCAGAACGTTTTAAGTTGGGACTTCACAAAAAATCAACTTGGGGCGTTTAACTTGGAGACGTTTAAGGTCATTCAGTTTCCGAATTGCGAGCAGATAAAGGAGACATTTTTCTTTAAATATTTTTGCACCAACACTGGGCTCCACGCGATCAGATGCAGCTGGTTTTCATCGGGTTTCAAGCTGATTATTTGGCGTTACGAGAAAACTTGGAAGAAAACAAAAGAAACTATTTTAAGCTATTCTTTCCAGACTGCTTTCGCGAGACTCGAACCTTGCCCGACTGATTCTAACATGGCTTATATATTCATCACCTCGCGAAAGGACGATGAAATGCTAGCATTAAACAATGGCTGCCTGTTGATCCGCTACGATAGTCTGAATATGCGTATTGACCCAGTGTTTAAATCTGATAAGTGGGCACTATCTGTCGATGGGTGTCTCTTGTTTATAGGTGACACCATCAACTTCTTGGAAGATTCTTGCTCTCGACAGATGATGAAATCCTTAACGAAAGGTGAATTAAGCATTAAATCAATTGTTGCGCGCGACAAGGTGAAATTTGTCAAAATTCCCATAACAATTTCTGGAAGAAAAAGACCTAAAAGTATAACGATATCTCCAGAAATGGCCAACGACATGGGTCATTTCGATACTGACCAGTTCTCGTGCTATGCGGACAAACTTTTTCGTGTTGAGCAGGTTTTCCCCGCCGTGGTTAATATCAGTATATATAGCTTCATCAACGGAGACGGCAGTTGGGTCGAGATACCGCCAACTCCTTTGATGGGTCTCTCACCTATAGCTGTGGACGTCTTAAGTCGAAATTCTATTTTAAGGGGAGGTTTTTTTGTTGACAATGAAAAACAGTTGACATCAAAGAATGCGTTTCCTTTATCTCATTTTGTTGTAAGCGGTTGGAAAGGTAAAATTTTGACGTCAAATCAATCCTAATCGGTGGTATAAAGGAGTTTCTACTTTTTCAGTTCTAAATTACTGAATATTTGGTTCTTTTATACAACAGGGGCTCCAGTAAATACATACCTTTTTCGACTAAAACATTTTTCTATTGTAATCAAAAACACAAATGATTTTGTTCGGTATCTTAGTTTTATAAATTTAGAATTTTAAAGGGTCACAATTATCAGTATATAACAAAATGGTTGACTTGATTAACCTGCACCTCCGAAGGTTGAAGATTTTAAGCCGCCGACCAGAACAGAATTTAATTTTCAAGTCAAATAAAAAAAAATAATCATTTTCGTAGTCCTATAAGAAAATAAATAAGAGTACACGTAGGTACCAGTCATCTTTAAATCATCTACATACTAAAATGAACGAACTCGATAATTCGTTACTATTACCGAAGCACACGATGAAAAACAATTATTTCTTTAAGTATTCGGTCGACGACGATGTCTGAAATGAAGCTGATGTAATGTAGACTCTTATGTAGAATTGGTATCTATAGATTTATGACTTTCTCTAGATTCGTATAACCCTTTTTAAAACTCCTGAATAAATAACAGAACAATCGATTTTTATATTACGCACATTTTTTTATCAGATCAAACTTTTATGGGAAATTTTTAAACACGGGTGTTTTTATTAGTTTATAAATTGTCCAAATTCTCAAAGGACAGACTTTTAAAACCTATTTTGGCAATCCAATATACATATATAGGTACATGTATGTATTCAGTATTTTTAGTCATTTATACATGAAAAAAAAAACATCAACGAACACCGACTCAACATTAATAAAATGAAATCGGTGCCCCTAAAACAATTTAGATGCCATCTACTGAAACGCCTCCCTACGAACAATACAGAAACGTTCCCATTTCCTGTATTCCAACTGGTAAGCACTAACATGGGCCCCTAAATCATAAGGGTATTAACTAAATCAACACCTTGCATACTTGTATAAACTGACGGATATGTATCCGAATTTGCTAATATTACAAATATCGGCCAAGTTTTAAGGACATATGCACATGCAGCTATTTTATAATGAATCAAGTATGTAATCGACAAAATGGACACCGTTGCAGACTACGGAATTCCCTATTTAAATCTTCGTATCTAATATGGTCACTAATGCAAAAATGCTAAAAAAAAAGCATTAACCCGCGTTTTTTCCCTTTCATTCAACTTGTGTCCTATTTAATCGCAACGAAGTGTTTACAATATATTGCAATGTGCTTTATGTATAAACTAAAAATGATTGATATATATATATATTGTAAAACCGAAAAGAATTAATTTGAAATAATGAAAACTGATTCTGACCGCGGGTAACTTTTTCCTCCAAAATATTTCTCGAATTAATCAAAATGAGCTGGTCTTTTCGGCAGATTTGTGTTCCAAAGGATGAGTGGAGCAATAGGTCCCGCCACTACCTCAACATCATTGGTCTATTAATGGCCCTTCAGATCAGGGATCAACGTGGACTGACTTTGCTTTACGAGCACCTCCCCAATCATCACTAATATGTCGATAAGGCTTGAAAAAGAACATTTTATTAATGATTTATTGAATGTTTGCTTAAATGTCTTCCATTCCCAACATTTGTGGTAATTGGAAACCGAATGGACGCAAATCGTTCACTTCTAAATGTTTTTCATTCTTTAAAACCTTTATCCTCAAATGTGCTTAACTGCATTACGTTCTACATGTTCACTTAATATATCTATTGTATAGTAATCAATTCTGTATAGTCGCTTAGTCTTACAACACTAGCGGGACCTGTGGAAATTCAACAGCGGCATCTTTTATATTCAATATATTGCTGCTGGACATTCTGTAGACTTTCGGATATTTTTGTAGCCGTTTTGCTAAAACTAAAAGTATTTAAGTAATCTGGTTAATGTAGAGTCGTAATATATCATGATTATTAGTTTATTTCCAATATCCTTATAGGGGTCTGACATATTTCCGTTTAGGGACGCCTGCCGAGAGCATACCATCTTTAAATAGAACAGATACTACCCTTAGGCCCTAGCCAGAAGATATATTTTAGTTTCACGTACAACCCCAAATTAATTTTTTTTTTTTTTTTTTTTTTTTTTTTTACATTGCGGCTTTGGTGATCGCGTGATCCTATTTTTTAAATTTAATGTTCGTAGTATGTTATCACTTTTTTTTTTTTTTTTTTTTAATAGAATCTCCCGATCGAATGATTTATAATTTGGAAATCGTGACAAACAGGCACGTTTAAAGGTACTACCGTATTAATAGATTATTTATTGGAAAGTATCGGTTAGTCATAAGTTTTAATTTGGAATAAGTTCAAACTATAAATGTATAAATTTTTTTTTTTGCTATAATTACTAGTTTAGAATTTTGAAAACCCAGTATTTTTCAACCGATACTAGACAGAATAGGTTATTATGCATTTGCTAACAAAAAAAATCGAAACGTATCCGCAAAATTTCGACCATAGAATATTCTTGCTTCAAGATAGAAATACGAGCAAAGACTACATCAATCGTGAAGTAAGCAAGAGAAAGAAAAAGTACATGTGGAGGAATTCACAATAAAGTCACAAAGTCAGGTCAACACAACAATCCACCATATTTGGCTTGTAGCAATACATACACGGAAACCCCTACAAGTTCAGATTTGGGTTGGGATATAGCTATAAAAGCGACAACAAACAGACGACAGTCAATAACATTAAAAACAGGAAATCTTTTAAAACAAAAAAAATGTAATAATTGTACGTTTATTTGTTTTGAATAAATTAAAAAAAAAACGCAACCAAGAACAATATTCAGTAAGAACACGCAGCAAACAAATCGATATGCTCTCCGATTTCGATAACAAAGAAACTAAGGTGTTATATAAGGTTGAAGAAAGTTCCTGTGACATTTTTAATTTGGATTTCAAATAATGCATTTTCAAATACGTTTTCGTTATATCTTTACTTTATATATACTTTTAAATAGCGTTTTTCCGCTGTACCTAATCGTTTAAATTGTTTTCAAACAATTATGCATTTTCAGAACGCTGAATACAAGATGGAAAAGAGCAAATTCGCATTGTCTTTCGATTCAAGCTAGGCCGGAAAGCTGATGAAACAGCTTGCGATATCAACGAAGCGTTTGGACCAGGAACTCCTACTGAACGCACCGCACAATGGTGGTTTAAGAAATGTCATGGCAGCTACGAATCTTGACGATGATAAGCGTTGATAACGATCAATTGACAACCTTAGTCGAAACAAGCCACTGTTCGAGAACTTGCTTCTGAATTAGACGTAACGTATACGACGATTTCCAACCACGTGAGAGAGACGGGAAACACAAACTTGACAAATGAGTGCCTCACGAATTGAACAACCAAAAGAAACGCCGTTAGGAGTGTCATCTGCCCTTTTTACGCATTAGCAACGACCTGTTTCTCGACCAAGTTATGACTTGCGATGAAAAGTGGGTTCTTTAGTAGAACCAGCGACGCTCGTCTATGGTTAGACGCCGACAAAACTCCATGACACTTCCCGAAGCCAGAGTTGCGCCAAAAGAAGGTAATATTGACTATTTGATGGTCTGCGACCGGTCTCGTCCATTAGTTTTTTTTATATACTGCAGCGAAATACTGTCAACAAATTGAAATGAATCAGAATCTTCAACAATACTCGGCATTAATCAACAGAAAAAGGCCAAATTCTCCACACCGACAATGCCCGACCACGCGTTGCTAACTCGACCCTGCAGAAGTTAAACAAACTGAGTTACGAAACTTTGCCTCATCCGCCATACTTTCCATCCCGACTATCACTTTTTCAAGCATCCTGACAAATTTCTGCCCGAGAAATGCTTTAAAAACCTAAGCGATATAAAAAAACATAAGTGACTTCATCGCCACCAAAACGCAAGATTTTTACATTAACGGCAGAATTACATTAGTTTTGCGTTGGCAAAAGCGTGTTGATTCTGATAGCGCTTATTTCGATCAAAAATCTTTTTCTTTGAGCCGAAATTTATGTCCATCTGAATTTAAGTTAAAACCGCAAGAATTTGTTACATTAGGCACAGCAAAAACGGAAGGAGGGAGTACGTAATTTTTGACGGAGTTTCTTTAAAAATCTATCAAAAATCAAGTAGTTATCCAAACAATATATTTTCACCGATTATTTGAAGAATGGACTTAATAATGGTGGCTTTCTTTTTTGCCTATACACTTTATTTGTAGTTACAAATATCCTAAAAATAATTAGCCGAAACTGAACAAAATATATTGTATTGTGGTGAGTGTAAGGATTGTAGATAAAACAAAACAAACTGGTGCATGTATCAGATTTTAAGGTTGAAAATCAGAATTTTGAATGTTTCATCTTTTGTTTTAACGTGAGATTCCTTGAATATGTAAATTGTCTTTCAAATTAGCAAAAAAAAAAAAAAAAAAAAAATTGCGATAAACTTCTTTTTAAATCTATGAAAAAATAAATTAATAATTCATTTTGTGAACCCAATATTGCTAATATACCATTGTTACAATATTTTGGACTATAATGGGGTAAATATTTATTTTCATTTAAAAATACATTTAAAAGATAAATTTGGCACAAGGCCGAACATGGGGGAAGAGGGAGGGACGGTCTTTGCTGTCTAATGCTAACTAATCTAACCTAACTAGTTCCTACTTTCACTTTCACCACAATACCACATTCATACTATACATCAATCAGCGTATAAATCCTTCGTCACTCACCATAAGAACATACTATAGGATGAAATATTTACAATGTTAGTAACAAAAGACCAACCCCGGTTGCTAAACTGTAGCAGATGCGCTGATTCGCCAGTCGAAAGGGTGACGCGGGTTCGAACGCTTTATTATAAACACCTCTTAGGAAAAAAGTAGAGAAACTGAGTTTTAGAGGTGTTAAAAGTAACAGGCCACTTTTTTCTCCAGTGCACCAGATCCAAAGAGAAAGAATCAGTGAGATCTTTATCACCAGTGCTCTTATTTGTGCAGCCAAAGACAGTTGTATTGTGTGCATAGATGGCAACAAATGATTTCAGGATATGATTTTGCAGATCATTCCCAAAGATTAGGAAGAACATTGGCTTCAAAATAGATACTTGAGGCATGCCAGCTTTTATCATATGTGTTTCTGATTGCTGCCCATCAAATTACTTTTATAAACCTATCTGAGAGAAAAGATTTTATGTGAAGACATTGCCAAATATCTTGTAGCTAACAAATTTGTGAAGCAATCTTTTGTGCCAAACTTTGCCAAAGATGTTAAATCGAATTTCTTTTTAGAATAATAGCCTTTGACATATCAAAATTTGATATGTCAGATACTATTGTTCTAGAAATAAAGCTTGTTAAGACATTCATGACGTTAGTTATTACACTAACAGTTCATCTTGTAGGATGAAATCTGCATTGCTTGTCACAAAGTAGATTGATTTTGTTGAGGTGGTCAATAGTGGCTTGATTTATCACATTCAGTCAGCTTACTAATGACACATAGGAAACTGATCATCAGTTTTTTTTTTTTTTTTTTAAATACTGAAGGTCGAGGGGAGCGAAGTCCTCAGACCACTCTCATGTGTGTGTTCCAGATAACACCTCATCACTGCTAGCAAGGTCAAACACAATTCTTTTCTAAGCCTATCCGTTGTCGGAGCCCAATTGCTACATACATTGATAGGAACCAAAGTTAATGACGAGATGTTCAATATGCGGACCATGAGACCTGTAACGAACTCAATCCGCGGCACCACGATGCGACAATAGACGAAGGCATGACAGTCTCGACCTCATTGCTGCACCATTTACAAATAGGCGAAGTTGTCAAGCCAGCTGAGTAAAGTCTCTTACCGATCCAAAGAACATCCCGAATTATCAGCCAGGTTAAGGAGGCCTCATCATTAGTGAGGCATCCCGACCCAGGCGCCCAAGGCCCGATGAAGTGGAGCTGCTCCTTCGTCAAAGGGAGCCCCTCACTGATAACATTCCTTACGGATCCCCTCACTAAAACCCGATAAATTGCCTTTCGGGACAACAGCAGAGCGTTAGAGAGGCTTTCCTTAACTCTTAAGAGGAACTTCAGCACGCGCTGGCACTCGCGGTAGAAGGGGCATTCACCTCGGGGCAACTTGTGTGCCTCCCCCTTCGGAATCGTGCACCCCTCTCGGAAAGGCTTTCTTGGTGTCCTCCATCCAGAGGCCACCGTTTCCCTATCTTGTGTGCGCATTCGATCTAGGTAGTAGATCCGTAGCGTGTGGACCCGAATCTCCGACCAATTTTTCTCCAGCTGGTGGTCAGGACCAAACCAGACGCCGAGTATCTTGCAAGAACTGTCGCTCCAACTAAAGGGTTCCTGAAGGGGCATACCCCTCCAGGCACCGATGCGCAAACCTGAAGACTTGTCACAGATAATTTTGGCCTCTGTTACCGTTTCATACAATCTGATTTCTACACCGACGACACTAATCTCAGCATTGCTCGTTACAAGCAGTTACGTCGTCGGCATAGGCGGAGTTCTTTACCTGGGCATCCGCACCTGGCAACCTGCGTAGGACCTGATTCAACCTTAGTCTGCACAGAAATGGCTCTATTGCAAGCACATATAGCATGAGTGATAACGGGAACCTCTGACTAATTAAACGTAACAAACTGAAGGGTCTCGACCTCTTCCCGTTCACTTCTACCATCACCGCGAAATTGCAGGCCATAGCCGGCAGCCAACAAAACAGCTCCCAAGTACCGATGGTCAACCGTATCGAAGGCTTTGGACTGATCTAAATTGATCAGCACGGCCTCAGTGTCGACTTTTTCTATCATCAGGCGTATCGTGTGCAAGTTATCCTAGATTGTCCTTTTTGCGAGAATCTTGGCCAAAATCTTAAACTCATCGTTAATCATCGTTAAGTGCCTAACCCATCCCCACCAACTTTGCTTTTGCGAACAAGTTTTATCACACCCATGGTAAAGTACTTGGGGATTGAGCCGTTCCTAAACCATGAGTTAAATAAAACCTTCAGCAAAGGGACAAAGATGTGACAACCTCAAATACACTTCATAGGGCAGACCATCGATCCCCAATGACTTAAGGCCGACCCGCTTTAAGGCTTCAATGACTTTATCCTCCGTTGTACCACCTTCGCACCTAGCCACTTCGGTCGTCGAAAGACGAGAAAATTCAGCCAGATAGGTGTCGAACTGTTCTAATGACAGACAGGGTTCCATGGAAAAAATGCTCCTGGAAATGCAATGTAATCGCCTCTAGCACATCCTAGATTGTGGTCACGGTACGCCTATCCGGCAATGTGACACGAGCGATGGGACAGGAACAAACTAAAGAGATTGGGACGATGACAGCATACATATTCTAGCTATGTTAAAAATTAAACAAAAATGCCTTACCAGACTATTCTAGGTGGTCTGATGAATGTCTCTTCGTTCAGGATTTCCAATATTTTTAAATCCTAAGAAAAGTAAAAAAGGAACTCAAGATTAGCTCCATTAACTCTCCACAGTAACGAAACTTTCACTCACCTGTCGGTGAAATTTGCCTAAGTGAGTTTCACCTTCTCCAGCTTAATTCGCATTTTCAGTTGATGTTTGAAAATGAGAACAAGCTGGGGAGCAGTGAAAGTTTCATCTCCGTAAACCTGTTGCGTCGTCCAAATCACACCTATCATAACTGCTAGCAAACACAGAAAAATGTAGCGTTCTTCTTTCTTCATGGTCGGTGCCCAGTTGCAGCACGAGGAAAACGAATCCAGTACAAAAATCTGCCCATTCAGCATGCAAACTGAAGCCTTCAACTAACTCCATCAACGGTCGGACGATAGCACAGTGGAAGAAAGCATGATCAAGGTCTTCCTCCCAGTCTCCGCATCGGACAATTAGGTGTCTCAATAAAACCCGCTGCGTAGAGTTTTTTGCCGACCGAGAGGGCATTTCGAATTACCAGCCAGGTGAGTGATGACTCGTAATTATCGAAGCAGCTCGACATAGGCGCCCAAGGCCACATCAAGTGGCGCTCCCCCTTTGTAAAACCAAACTCCTAAGTCTTTTCGTCTGTGTCAGAGGCCTTCTTTCACCCGTAGAAGGAACATCAAGGTCTAACGACATTCGCGATAGGGCGCTCGTTTTGGGGCAACTTGTGTGCCCCCCTAAGCCGAATGCACACTCTCCAAAGCCTGAAAGGCTTTCTTAGTGTCTTCCATCCAGAAGACACCGTTTCCCTCGCTAGGTGTACCCATTTGGTCCAGATATGTCAGCCTAAAAGTTTCTACGAATTTCCAGACAAGGCATAACCAGACCGCCTTCAGACAGATGCAGGTAACAGACCTCTCTGTTAACCATGGCTTGCTTTCCCTGCCATAAGAACACGAAAAGAGCATGCACCAGATAAACTAGTGAGGCCTCCAGGAGCGGGAGTACTGATAGACTGTATAGGATGAGGGGGTAGATATGAGAATTACATATCTCCACCCGACCCTTCAATGACAGGTTACTCAAGGCCCACAAATGAGATGTGACCTTGACCGCTTCCAATACTTCCGAACAATTTTTCTCCATCTGAAGGTCTGGGCCAAACCAGACGCAGAGTAGCTTGCAGGGCCCATCAGTCCATCCAAAGGGTCCCTGAAGGGGCATACCCCTCCAGGTACCAATACGTAAGCCAATAGACTTAACGTAGCTGATTATGCGCCCCTATGACCTTTCCATACCGACTTGTTTTTATATCGACGACTCTAATCTCGGCACTGCTCGTTACAAGCACGGTCACGTCGCCAGCATAGGTGGTATACTTTACTGGGATAGAGCCACCTGGTAAAGTAATCCTTCGAAGGACCGGATTCACCCAAGCTGGCGCAAATATGGCTCGAGCACATATAACATGGGTGATAACAGACAACCTGGACGGATGGATGAAGGGCTTCGACCTCACCCCGTTCAATTCCACCATATCACCGAGGTTAGCATACAAGAGGCGAATCCAAGAGCTAAACTGGGGAACAAACCCATCAGAGCGAAGAACAGCCTCTAGGTATCGATGGTCTACTCTGTCGAATGCTTTTGACTGATCTTAATTAATCAGCGCGACTTCTGTGTCGAATTTTTTTTACGATCAAGCGTAACGTGGGCAAATTATCTTGGATAATCCGGCCCTTAACAGAACAAGTCTGTTCAGGACTTATTAGACGGTGTAAGACAATCTGCTGACGATTTGCTAAGATCTTGGCCAAAATCTTTAACTCTGTGTTCAACATTGTTAATGGCCAGAGATTACCTATCCCATCCCCTCCAGTTTTATCTTTGCGTAACAATTTAATGATCCCCCTGGTAAAATACTGAGGTCTGCACCCATCCCTAAACCAGGAGTTGAAAAGTACGGCCAGCAAGGAATAAAAATGGGCGACAATTTCAAATACACCTCGTAGGGAAAACCATCAATCCCAGGGGTCCTGTCTAGCCCAAACTGTTTCAAAGCCTCAATAACTTCTTCCTCTTTTATGCTATCTTCACACCTAGCCGCTTCGGTCGCCCCAAGGCGAGAAAAGTCAGCTAAATAGGCGCCAAACTGTTCAATAGTCAGACTGGGCTCCTCGGTGAAAAGCTCCTGAAAATGAGTCCCAAAACCTTCCAATATACCGTCATTAGAAGTTACGGTTCGTCTGTCCGGCAATGTGACACTGGCGATGTGTCGATCAGCAGAACGTCGGAACTCCTCCGCATGCAGTGACGCGGTCATATTTGTTGCCTCGATCGGCCCTCTTTTTAATCCAGCCCTAACTAGTAATCCCTGGTCCTCCCTGTTATCAAAGGAATCTAGTTCAGCCTTAACTATAGTATAACTAGCACTATCCCCCTCCTCCGTCGCCCCTTTCTAATCTATCTTCTAATGCTGCTTTCGCTGCTCTAGAACTAAGGTTGACCCGGCGACTAAACTCATCAACGAAATACCTAATAATAATTTTTAAATTACATCACCAATTATTCCCGATTATAGCCCCCGTCTATTCCCTCTTTATGGTTAGTAAAAGCTGTTCCCGGAAATCCTTTACGTCAAACGACGTGTTGAACTTCCAGTCCCTAGCCATCCTAGGTTTAACACTATCTAAGTTTACTCAAACCAGGACAAGCCTATGATCCGAATAAACTATATTATGAAATCTTGGACAGTCTAAAAGCCCTATCTCGACTCTCCTAACTAGGAACCGATTGATGTAACCCGAAAGTTGCACCGGATCGGAGCCGCGTCTACCTGTCCAAGTCCATACTACATCCCCAGGCTTTTCGTTTCAAAATTTATCGACAAGATCAGACGTGTCGACAAAATCTCGAAATGCCTTAGCATCCCGGTTCTGGTAAGTAACCCTCGTGGTATTAACCTCGCGATCTAACTTGGGATCCACGACCGCGTTTTAGTCTCCCACTAAAACTAACAAACGAGACGAATTCATGAAGGGCTCGATTCGCCGAAAAAAAAAAGGAAACTAGCTCATTACGGTTTTTGGGCACATAAGCCCCAATAAAACGAAATGCAACATCTCTATGGTAACATCCTGCACATTCAATCTTCCTTCCGGATTTGCATATACAGGGTCACACGACACATCAAGAGTGCGCTTAACTAGCCTGTGTGGTATCATAATGTGCTGAGTATCGCTGAAAGTCTCTAAGGAGCACACTGTGATAATCACTTAGAATAAGCGAGTTTCTTGAATACAACATATATCCACATCGAGGCGTTGACGATCGCGTACAACTCTAAGTTTACGAGAGGCGTCCCTCAATCCTCGGACATTTAAGCTAGCTAATCTTAAGGCCATCTTGGATCACTTAGGGTTGAGAATCCTGAACAAACATAGACGATGTCAAGACACCGACAGCTGTCCCCATAGATCCAGTGGTCATTTCAATGGTGATTGACCCGTCAGGACACAGACGGCTGACATCAATAGGGAAAGTTCATTTTATGGCCCTATATAATGATGGATGCATTTTTAAAGGGACCCGCCCAACACATAACTTTTTAAAATCGGCGATCTCTTTGCCGTTGAAGAAAGCGACTGCAGGAAACTAGTCAAAAGCACTATTTGCCTCCTCCATCATGGCCCATAAACCATTTGCCCCCCATTGGTCTAACGACCGTTAAGACCCGCGTAGTAGTGGTGATGAGTTAAGGGCTTGGTTTCGGTGAAGGTAACTTGCATGGGAATTGGGGTGTTTGCGGTTTCAAGTCCAAATTCTTTTTCAGATTTACAACCTCTATGCATTTCTCTCTGCCGCGGTCGTTTTTCAGCATCGCTTCCTTTCTCATTTGGTCGAGGTTCAGGGGTCTTTTTTTTCAGGGTCGATCTTCCATGGTTCACCTCTGAGGATCTCATCTGAGTTTGTAGTCGTTTCGTTGGTAGGATGGTTGGGAACACTTGGTGGTGTTTTGGTTCCCAGATGCTGGCCGATTATTCTTTTCGGGTTTGGAGTTTTTTTTTCAGGGGGAACTCAGATGTAAGGTGCCCAATTTCGCAAGTTGGTCGCCTGCTGGCCACTATGATAGGCAGTTTTTCCTCGCCTACCTCAAGGAAAAAGGGGATGTTTGTAAAATCTTCCTTGTCTAAAAGGATGTTGAACGATCACACACCGTAAAACTCGTCGACCTCTATGTGGACCATTTCTCCGAACTTTAGAAAAAAAAAAGCGCCGAGGTGTTCTCCATCAATGTAATGTGGTACGTGGAAGACTGAGACTGTGGTCCGACGTTTCCCCAAATATTCAGTCCTCAGGACATATTGTTGAGTGATTATTTCCTTTCGGGAAATAGAAAGGAACTCTTCTGTTGAGTTGAAGAGTGCGCTCCAGGTGTTTTTTTTTTTTTTTTTTTTTTTTTTTTTTTTTTACACTGTGGTCACCACTTATCAAGGCCCGGAAGCCACTCGAGGATAAGGGGTATTGCAAGTACAGTACGTTAGGGTGGAGATTTAATGAAATGTTTACTTAAGGGGGGCGATTCATTAGGAATTTGTTTACGTTGGACTTGAAGACCTCCCGGTTGTAGTCAGGTGGTAAGCAGGCAGACGGAACAGTTCCACAGGCGTGCAGTTCTAAGAAAGAAGCTTTGTTCATGGAATCTACGTTTTGATTTATGCACAGATAAAGTGTGGGGAAAATTTTTGACGGATGATTCAGCCGGGATGTTGACAATAAGTCCTGTTTCGATAACAAGGTCTCGGCATTGTTTTGCCTTTTCGATGAATTCTGTGACATCAATGTCGACTTTCGGAGGTTTAGTCCAGGGGTTTGGCGTAGGTGTGACGTTTTCGGTATCCATCGTGACGACAATAGGCGTCTGGCTCGCAGAAGCGGCCATAGCCGGACCGTTCAAAAACGGTTAATAAAAATGTCCAAGATTGTTAGAAATAACACTAAAAAAAAGGCAGGAGAAAAAAGGCGTGTAGAAAACAAATCCGACGGTAATAGAATTAAAAGAAAAAAGGACAGAAAGGAAAAAAATCGCTGATAAAAAAAAAAAAAAAAAAAAAAAAAAACACACACCGCATGAGTCAAATGATTCGTAATGGGGTAGATATTTATTTGGTGTCCAACACACCAAAATGTGGCACAAGGCCGGAAGGTGGAAATAGGCAAGCTCCCCTAAAGGAGGGGCACACTTGCCTTACCAAAATTGCCTGGGCACCCCCGCCGGCATTTCCCGGTAGGGGCGCCTCAGGCGACAAGCAATTAACCAGAAAGCCCGGTGACAAGGCCTGGGAGGGTGGACCTCAGCCCGACAGGTGCTGGGCCGAATCTCGGCCCCTCACCTGTCAGGCTGAGTGTCAAGAACAGATTCTTGACGAGCATGACTCCCTGCAGCCGAAGCCACTAGGAGACGCATCCCATCGTCCCGAAGGATTCGTAATGGGGTAAATATTTATTTTATTTGCAAAATAATTTACAAAATAAAAATGTGGCACAAGGTCGGAAAAGGGGGAGTGGGTGTTAATGTTGACCTAACTAACATAACGTTAACTTACCTAGACTCTTTCACCAAAATACCAGAATCACTCTGGACATCCTACATAAAACCCGAGAATAACAAATATATATACATGTGGGGGAGATAATCTTATTTACAAAACGTATGTGAAATTTACAATGACAAAATGGTGGTAAGTAAAAGGAACCCCCTCACTAATAGTTGTGGCAGGTAGAAAGTTTTGTCAGTCGAAAAGATGTAGGTCCCCTGAAAACTGACTTTTATTAAAAAAACACCACAAAAATTGCCTACATCTCTGGCAAAACAATCTATCCGCCACCTAAAGGGCTGGGAGTGGGGATTATCGAACCAAAAGGGGGAAAAACAAAAAAAAAACGGGGGGAGCGATGGAACTGGGGAAAACTAAAAAGGGGGTATTGGGACGATGACAACATGCATACTCTAGCTAAGTTAAAAATCGAACAAAAATGCCTAACTAGCCTATTCTAGGAGGTCCGATGCATGTCTGTTTGATCAGGTCACCCAAAATCCTTAAACCTAAGCAACTCAAAAAAGGAATTCAAGACTACCTCCATTCATTCTACACAGTTGCGAAACTTTCACCCACCTATCGTTGAAATTCACAGGAGCGAGTTTCACCTTCTCCAGCCTAATTCGCATCTTCAATCGATATTTGAAAATGAGAACAAGCTGGGGAGCAGTGAAATTCTCATCTCCGTAAACCTCCTGTCGCATTGTCAAGATCACGCCTCTCATAACTGCTAGCAAACACAGAAAAACATAGCGTTCTTCTTTCTTCATGGTCGGTGCCCAGTTGCAGCATGGGAAAACCGACTGCAGCAAAAAAAACCACCCACTCAGCATGCGAACTGTGAAGCCTTCAATTAACTTACACAACGGTCGAACGATGGCGCAGTGAAAGAAAGCATGATCAAGGTCTTCCTCCCATTCTCCGCATCAGACACAATTGGGTGTCTCCATAAAACCCGCTGCGTAAAGACTTTTGCCGACCCAGGGCACATTTCATATTGCCAGCCAGGTGAGTGATGCCTCGTAATTATCGAAGCAGCTCGATCCAGGCGCCCAAAGCCATATTAAGCGGCGCTCCTCCTTCGTAAAACCAAACTAAATCTTTTCGTCTCGAACGGATCCCCTCACTAAGGCCCGATATAGCGCCTTGCTAGACAACAGCTGGGTGTCAGAGAGGTCTTCTTTGACCCGTAGAAGAAATCTCAAGGCTGCCGACATTCGCAATAGAAAGGGCACTCGTTTTGGGGCAACTTGTGTGCCTCCACCTCAGCCGAATGCACACTCTCCAAAGCCTGAAAGGCTTTCTTAGTGTCTTCTATCCAGAAGACACCGTTTCCCTCACTAGGTGTACACATTCGATCCAGGTATATCGGCCCAAGAGTGTCTACGTATTTCCACACTAGGCATACCCAGACCGCCTTCAGACGGATGCAGGTAACAGACCTCTCGGGTAACCATGGCTTGCTTTTCGCACCAGAAGAACGCGAAAAGAGCACGCACCAGATCAACCAGTGTGGTCTCCGGGAGTGGAAGTACTGATAGACGGCAAAGGATCAGGAGGTAGATATGAGATGCGACCTTGACCGCTTCCAATACCTCCGACCAATTTTTCTCCAGCTGGAGACTGGGGCAAAACCAGATGCCGAGTAGCTTGCATGACCATCAGTTCAACCAAAGGGTCCCTGAAGGGGCATACCCCTCCAGGCATCGATATGTAAGCCAATAGACTTAACGTAGTTAATTATGGCCCCTGTCACCTTGGCATACCGACTTATTTCTATGTCGACGACTCTAATCTCGGCACCGCTCGTTACAAGCACGGTCACGTCGTCAGCATAGGCGGTATACTTTACCGGGGTAGAGCCACCTGGCAAAGTAATCTGGCAGAAGAACCGGATTCACCCGAAGCTAGCGCAAATATGGCTCAAGCGCCAGCACATATAGCATTGGGAATAACGGACAAACTTGGCTGATCGATCTTGTTAACATGAAGGGCTTCGACCTCACCCCATTCACTTCTACCATAGCACCAGGGTTGGCATAAAATAGGCAAATCCAAGTGCGAAACTGGGGACAAAACCCAACCGAGCGAAGAACAGCCTCTAGGTAACGATGGTCTACTGTCGAATGCTTTGGACTGGTCTAAATTGATCAGCGCGGCTTCTGTGTCGACTTTTTCTACGATCAAGTGTAACGTGTACAAATTATCTTGGATCGTCCGGCCCTTAACAGAACAAGTCTGTTCGGGACTTATTAGACTGTGTAAGACAATCTGCTGACGATTTGCTAAGATCTTGGCCAAAATCTTTAACTCTGTGCTTAACATCGTTAAGGGCCGGAAATTACCTATCCCATCCCCTCCATTTTTATCTTTGCGTAACAATTTAATGATCCTCCTAGTATTGTACTGAGGTATGCACCCGTTCCTAAACCAGGAGTTTAAAAGTACAGTCAGCAAAGGAATAAAAATGGGCGACCTCGTAGGGCAGACTATCAATCCCAGGGGTTTTGTGTAGCCCGACCTGTTTCAAGGCTTCAATGACTTCTTCCTCTGTTATGCTACCTTCACACCTAGCCGCTTCAGTCGCCCCCAGGCGAGAAAAGTCGGCTAAATAGGTGTCAAACTGTTCAATAGTCAGACCCGGCTCCTTGGTAAAAAGTTCCTGAAAATGATTTCGAAAACCGTCCAAGATTCCGTCGTTTGAAGTTACGGTTCGTCCGTCCAGCAATGTGACACTGGCGATGTGTCGATCTGCAGAACGTCGAAATTCCTCCGCACGCAAGGACGCGGCCATATTTGTTGCCTCGTTTGGTGCTCTTTTTAATCTAGCCCTAACTAATAATCCCTGGTCCTCCCTGTTATCCAAGGTGTCCAGTTCAGCCTTAACTATAGTATAGCTAGCAATATCCCCCTCCTCCACCACCCTTTCTAATCTATCTTCTAGTGCCGCTTTTGCCGCTCTAGAATTACGGTTGAGCCAGCGACTAAAATCAGCAGCGCTCGACCAACATGGCGCCCGTCTCTCTCGCTGCGATCTCCGCGGAGCCTCTTCGTGAACGTTGCTACTTGGCTCGACGTCGCTGTCTTTCTCTGATGACACCACTACCGGCCGCACATCAAGGATGTGTCGAGGGATGCCGTCGATAGATACATTGTTCGGGGACTGGATACTTGTCACAATGCCCCTCCCCCAGCGTGTGGTACAGCGAGCATCAGGCTGTTTGATCCACACTTCCTCTCCCACTCGCACAGTCGCTCGCTTCTCGCCTTCCTCCGGGGGTACCGCCACTCGTACTTGAAGACTGCCCTCTGCGGCACTGACTCCCATTTTTGCCCTGACTTTGGAGCCATATTATACTAGAAGACAGCTTCTGGCGGCGAAATCTGGCCCCTTTCAGCTATAGTCTTAATGGTCCTGTAATGTCGCTCCACAATTCCGTTTCCGTCTGGTCTATATGCAGCCCTGAAATAGCGCCGCACTCCCCACTTATCCAACACATTCTCCATGGTAGCTGAGCGAAAGGCAGTTCTACTGTCCATTAGCACTTCCGTCACTGGACCCCTCTCCAAAAACACCTGTTCCAAGACCTTTGCAATTTCACCTGCATTTTCCGCCTTGATCTCCCTCTAAACTCTTCCTGGTCCACAGTCGACCATTGACAGATACGGCCTCTGTCGATAGTGCGTTACGTCTATCGCCAACCTGCTCGGGCACCCTTGACGAATTGACCGTGACAAACGGAAGGGTCTCGACCTCTTCCCATTTACGTCTACCATAACCGCGGGGTTAGCATAGAGAAGATGGACCTACGAGCGAAATTGCAGGCCAAAACCGGCCACCAATAAAACAGCCTCCAAGTACCGATGGTCAACCATATCGAAGGCTTTGGACTGATCTAAATTGATCAGCGTGGCCTCAGTGTCGACTTTTTCTATCATCGGGCGTATCGTGTGCAAGTTATCCTGGGTTGTCCTGCCCTTCACGGCACACGTTTGCTCAGGGCTAATAAGACGAGCCAGGACAAGCTGCAGACGATTTGCGAGAATCTTGGGCAAAATCTTTAACTCCGCGTTAAGCATCGTTAAGGGCCTGAAATTACCTAACCCATCCTCACCATCTTTGATTTTACCCAGCACTTATTCCCAATAATTGTCCCCGTCAATTCCCGCTGTAGGGTAAGTAATAGCCATTCCCGGAAGCCGTTCACATCAAATGGCGACGTGTTGAGCTTCCAGTAACCGGCTAATCTGGGCTTAGGTCTGTCTAAGTTTACCCGTACACGTGATCCGAGTAAACTATATCGTGGAAACTTGGACAATTCAATACTCAATACTCAGCCGTGTCTACCTGTTCATGTCCACACTAAGTCACGGGGCTTTTCATTTCGGAGTTTGTCGATGAGATCAAACTTATCCACAAATTCACGAAATAAAACAGCATCCCGATCTCTGTTAGTTCCCCTAGAAGGTAACCCAAAACGATCTAAATCGGGATCCAGGACCGCGTTCCAGTCTCCCGCTAAGATAACCGTTCGAGAAGTATGCATGAACTGCTCAATTCGCCGAAAAAAGGCAGCCAGTTTAACGTGGCTATTGGGCACATAAACCCCAATAAGACGAAATGCCCTGTCCTTTATGGTAACATCCAAAACACATAGTCTTCCCTCCGGATCCATGTAGCACGGGTCACACGACGCATCTAGGGACCTTTTTACTAGCCAGGAGACCCCTCTAGAGTGAGAATTAACGTACGCTGAGTAATCCCTAAAGGTCTTAGACAGCTCACGTAAATGGTCACCAGGAATAAAATGGGTTTCCTGCACACAGCAAATATCCACTCCGAGATGTTGCAGGTCCAAACTCAAGCGCCATTTTCGCGAGTCGGCCATTAGCCCTCGGACATTAACACTAGCAAGCTTGAGATCCATGATTGTATCTTAGGGTTGGGAACCAGAAACGAACATTGCGGTCGTGAGTGTGCCGACGGCTCTCGTGAGAGAGTAGGTACCCATCTGAGTGTCGATGATTCTGTCACGAGAGGTACCGCCAACATGCAAGGGATAGGTAAGTTTTGCTATCCTATACAGGGAAAGGTGCATTTTAACCGGGACACTCCGAATGCAACATTGTTTTAGATTTTTTTTTATATCAGAATCTCTAAAAACAACTAGGAGAGGGGAAACATTAAAAGTCTTGTTTGCTTCAAGCATTGACCACAAGTCCCTAGCTTCTTCCTTTTTCCTAATTACTGTAAGGACTCTTTTTACATTGGGAAAGTTTGTGGGTATATCAATAAGTTTCCCACCTACTGCCTTGAATTCGGTTAGTTTGGTCATGTCTACTCCTTTAATTTTTTATGATTATTTAAGGCTGCATTATTAATGATGCAAATGTCTTTTCCAGGGAGGTAGAGGGTTTTTTTCTTGTCTAGGGAGGGTCTTTTCTCAATATTCATGGCAGTGTGTATGTTGGAGGATGGTCTTGCAGGGGAGGCAGGAGTAACCGAGGTGGAGGGAACAGAAGATGGTTTACTGTTTTTTTCCATTGGACTAAGGGGAATTAACTTGGGAAGTTTTTGGGAACAGGAGATGTGACAGGAGGGGCATCCTGACTGGAGAGCGAGTTTTTGATTTTTGTGGGAGACTGTGTTAGGATTGGTAGGGAGTTTAGGACTTTGTTTTGGGGGAAGGGGTTGCGATTTACAAGGGGAGGGAAAGGAAATTTTGCTGTTGTTGGTCTTTGGGCATCAAGTTTTTTAAGTTGGACAATCTCGATATACTTGGCTTTGCTGGAATCGTTTTTTAGCATCGCCTCTCCTCATATGTTCAAGAGTCAGACGGCCAGGAGTTTTCTTACCGGTAGCGATTTGCCAGGGTTCTCCTTTGAGTATTTCATCTGGGGTGTCATTATTAGTATTTTCGTGGGGGGAGGGGGTTGGATAGTTGAATTCCCAAATGCTATTCTTGTTTTTGTGTTCGAAGGGAGTTTCTTAAGGGGGCAATCTGATGTAAGGTGACCAATTTCACAACAATTCCAGCAGGTTGGCCTCCTGCCTGCTACAATGATGGGTATTTTTTCCTCCCCTACTTCGAGAAAGAATGGTATATTTGTGAAGTTCTCTTTGTCTAGTAAAATATCGAGCGACCAGATGCCGTGAAATTCATCTACTTGGATGAATATTATTTCACCGAATTTGAGTAGAAATGCGCCTATGTGTTCTCCTTCTACATAATGTGGAACGTGGAAAACGGAGACAGTCGGTCTCCGTTTACCCATATATTCAGTTCTAAGTATATAGTTTTGTGTAATGATTTCTTTTTGGGATAACATTAAGCATTCCTCCGTAGAGTTGAACAAAGTACTCCATATGTTGTATCCCTTACATTTTATAATGCGTAGAGGTCTGACACCAGTTGAAGCCAATAAATTTATAATGATATCTGCTGTATCTCTTATTACTTTTTTGGATTTCCGATCCACGACAAACAAGGTCAAGCATCTGTTTTGTATTTCTTGCAGTTTGTGCAGGTTTACGATTAGCCCTGTTCCTGTGACGTAATCCATGCATTGTTTCGCTTTCTCTACAAACTCTTTGACGTTTATTTCTACTTTTGGTGGTTTAATCACGCTTGTCGCAGAAGGTGTATCTTCCGCCTCCATAGTATCCACCAGAACAGGCGTCTGGCTCGCAGAAGCGGCCATAGCCAAACCGCTATAAAACGGTTAAAAAGTCCGGCAAAAACGTATCGAAAGCCGGGAAAAAATCACAGCAAGAAAAATGGGTAGCAACAATAACAACAAAAATGACAACAGAAATAACACGCAGAAAAAGGAAGAGAAGCGCAATAATAATAATACCTTGCCAAACACCTGACGTATAATGAGAAAGACGCAGTTTTTGATGGGGGTAAATATTTAATTTTATTTCATAAAATTAAATTTTACAAATAAATGTGGCACAAGGCCGAAAAATGGGGATGGGGGATAATGTTAACCTAACTAACATAACGTTAACTTAACTAGACTCTTTCAGCAAAATACCAGAATCACTTTGTGGACATCCTACTTAAAACCCGAAAATTACAAATATATATACATGATGCGGGGGTTGGGGTTAAAAATCTTATTTACAATGATCGAATGAGAAATATACAAATGACAAAAGTTGGTTAGTAAAAAGAACCCCCTCACTAATAATTGTGGCAGATAAAGTTTTGTCAGTCGAAAAGATGTAGGCCTCTCCATAACTAACTTTTATTAAAAACACCACAAAAATGGCCTACATCACTGACAATGGGGCACGGAGTGGGGATTATCGAACCAAAAATGGGGGGAAAAAAACAAAAAAGAAAACGGAGGCGATGGGTCAGGGGCGAACTAAAAAGGGAATGGGACGATGACAATATGCATACTCTAGCTTAGTTAAAAATCGAACAAAAATACCTTACTAACCTACTCTAGGTGGTCCGATGTATGTCTACGTTAGTTCAGAAAACCCAAAATTCTTAGAGCCTGAGCAGATTCAAAAATAGAACTTAAGATCAGCTCCATTCATTCCACACAGTCGCGAAACTTTCACCCACCTGTCGTTGAAATTCACAGGAGCGAGTTTCACCTTCTCCAGCTTAATTCGCATTCTCAATCGATACTTGAAGATGAGAACAAGCTAGGGAGCAGTGAAGGTCTCCGTAAACCTCCTTCTGTCCCGTCGTCCAAATCACGCCTCTCATAACTGCTAGCAAACACAGAAAAACATAGCGTTCTTCTTTCTTCATGGTCGATGCCCAGTTGCAGCACGGGGAAACCGAATCCAGCACAAAATACCGCCCGCTCAGCATGCGAACCGAGAAGCCTTCAACTAACTCACACAACAGTCAAACGATGGCGCAGTGGAAGAAAGCATGATCAAGGTCTTCCTCCCATTCTCCGAATCGGACACAATTGGGTGTCTCCGTAAAACCCGCTGCGTAAAGTCTTTTGCCGACTCAGAGGGCATTTCGTATTACCAGCCAGGTGAGTGATTCATCGTAATTATCGAAGCAGCTCGACCCAGGCGCCCAAGCCATATTAAGCGGCGCTCCTCCTTCGTAAAACCGCACTCCTCAATCTTTTCGTCTTCAACAGCTGGGTGTCAGAGAGGCTTTCTTTGACCCGTAGAAGAAATCTAAAGGCCTGCCGACACTCGCAATAGAAAGGGCACTCGTTTCGGGGCAACTTGTGTGTCTCCCCCTCAGCCGAATGCACACTCTCCAAACCTGGAAGGCTTTCTTAGTGTCTTCTATCCAGAAGACACCGTTTCCCTCACTAGGTGTACACATTCGATCCAGGTATATCAGCCTAAGAGTGTGTCTACGTATTTCCACACTAGGCATACCCAGACCACCTTCAGACGGATGCAGGTAACAGACCTCACGGGTAACCATGGCTTGCTTTCCGCGCCACAAGAACACGAAAAGAGCATGCACCAGATCAACTAGTGTGGTCTCCGAAACTCCTCCGTACGCAGTGACGCGGCCATATTTGTTGCCTCGTTTGGCGCTCTTTTTAATCTATCCCTAACTAATAATCCCTGGTCCTCCCTGTTATCCAAGGAGTCAAATTCAGCCTTAACTATAGTATAGCTAGCAATATCTCCCTCCTCCACCACACTGTCTAATCTATCTTCTTTTGCCGCTTTCGCTGCTCTAGAACTACGGTTGAGCCGGCGACTAAAATCAGCAGCGAAGGACCTAATAACTTTTTTAAGGTTACCCCACCACTTATTCCCGATGATAGCCCCCGTCATTTCCCTCTGTATTGTTAGTAGAAGCTGTTCCCGGAAGTCCTTCACATTGATCAACGACATGGTGAACTTACAGTAACTAGCCATCCTAGGTTTTACACTATCTAAGTTTACTCGAACCCGGTCAAGCCTATGGTCCGAATAAACTATACTATGAAAACTTGGACAGTCTAAAAGCCCTAGGTCGACTCTCCTAAGAACCGATCGATGTAACTCGAAAGTTCACCGGATCGGAGCCGCGTCTACCTGTCCAAGTCCATGCTAAATCCCCGGGTTTTTCGTTTCGAAATTTATCGACAAGATCAAACCTGTCGACGAAGTCTCGAAACCCTTTTGCATCCCGATTCTGATTAGTATCCCTTGTGGTATTAACCCCACGATCTAACTTGGGATCCAGGACCACGTTCCAGTCTCCCGCTAAAACTAACCAGCAAGACGAATTCATGAAAGGCTCGATTCGCCGAAAAAGGAAACTAGCGCAGTACTGTTATTGGGTGCATAAACCCCAATAAAACGAAATGCCACATCCTTTACGGTAACATCCAGAACGAGCAATCTTCCCTCTGGATCTGCATAAATAGTCACACGACGCATCAAGAATGCGCTTAACTAGCCAGGTAACTCCACTCTTGCGTGGATATCATAATTTACTGACTAGAGCTGAAAGTCTCTAAGGAGCACATTCTGATAGTCACTTGGAATAAAGTGAGTCTCCTGTATATCCACACCAAGGCTTTGAAGGTCGCATGCAACTCGAAGTTTACGAGAGGCGTCCCTCAACCCTCGGACATTTCACATAACTAATCTTAAGGAAGCCATCTCGATATACTTAGGGTTGGGAATCCTGACCGAACATAGACGGTGACAAGACACCGACAGCTGTCCCATGGATCCTGTGGTCATCTCAGTGGTGATTGACCCGTCAGGGGACAGACCGCCGATGTCAAGAGGAAAGGTTAGCTTTATGGTCCTATATAATGATGGGTGCATTTTTATAGGGATGCGCCGAATGCATGATTCTTTAATTTTTAAAATGTCATTGTCATTGAAGAAAACGACTGGAGGAAACAACTTAAATGCGCTATTTGCTTTCTCCATCATTGTCCAAACTCCACTCACCTCAGCTCTGGGCCTAACAACGGTCAATCATCTTGGGGCTTTGGGGAAAATTTTCAGGATTTGTCCTTTTTTATGTCTTTTTAAAAATAAAAGATTTTTGTAATCCTTGTTTTTATGTGCCTTCATGACTAATTATCTTTCTGCCGTTATTTGGCAGACTGCTTTGCCTGTGAAAAAGGGAGGGGATTTTTTTTTTCGTGATTCACTCTTCGAAGAGGGGCTCCTGTGCCTTTTTTTTGTCTGACGGGGTGGGAAGGGGCATATCTGTTTTCATGGGGGAGGGGGGAGGAGTGCTCTGAGGCGTGTTAATAGGTGTGCAAAAGGGAGGTCTCTGGCTTGTTTTCTTAGGAGCGCCTAGAGAAGTCATTTTTTTCTCTAGAAAGGGAGTGAAGTGTTAACTCGGGCTGGTACTTTTTTTAGGGGAGCGTTTTTCCTTGGGGCTTAGATTTGGTTTCTCTGGGAACAGGGACTCGGAAGGGGACAGCTTTTTGTTTCTTCGCGTTTTCCATCTAATCTTTTAATTTAAGTAATTCCTTAAATTTGTTCCCTCCTGGGTCCTTGCTTGTGCGAATCTCCACCTTTTTGTTCTTTTGTTAACGTATTCGCATATGTTTTGGGAGGTGATTTTTGGATTGGTACGACCTTCCATTCATCCTTCTTTGGTGAGGCTGCTTCTGTGTTGTAGATAGCTTCGATTTCCATTTGGGATGGGTTGTTTTTTTCAACCTCCTCAGGCATTTTCGATCCGGGTTGTGCGCTTGGCTCTAAGTGCTGTAGTACCCGGTTTTGGGGGGTTTTCGTTGTCTGCTTCTTGGGGCACGTATATGTTAAGTGCCCCACTTCTCCACATATCCAGCATGCTGGTCTCCTTCCTGCCACCGCTATTGGTAGTTTTTCATCTTGTGCCTCAATGTAGTAGGGTATTTTAAAATAGGCTTTCTTATTTAATAAGATGTCGAATGACCAGACACCATTATATTGGTCGACATTTACCCTTGTGATGTCTCCATATTGCACTAAGTATGCTGCTAAATATTCACCTGGTATGACATCTGGGACTTAAAAAATGGAAATGGTAGTCCGTCTCCGTCCCAGGTATTCCCCCCTCAGTATGTAATCCGTTATGATCTCGTTCTTTGAGAGTTTGATGCAGTCTTCTTCAAACTTGAAAAGGGCTGCCCAGGTGTTGTAAACTTTCGTCTTTGTGATTCTCTCCGCCCTCATTCCTACGGATGCAATTAACTTCGTAACAATCTCCTTTGTTGATCAAATGAGTTTTTTTTGGTCTTTCTATAAATAACAGAAAGAAGGTCTTTTTTGCGAATTCTTCTTGTCTAGTTTGCTCTACTCTGATACCATTCGTGGTGACATGTTCCACACACTTCTTTGCTTCTTCAAGAAACGCTTGCATGTCGATCTTCACAGCTGGCGGCTTCTTCCAAACAGCATTCTCTTTCTTTTCCTTTGCCGGTCCCATCGGCTCACAGCTCGCAGATGCCGTGGCCGACGGGTAACAAGAGAAGAAAAATAAATGGGTTGATCCGGCACTTAAATAAGTAATGACAGGGGTAAAAAAAGGAAAAGCAATAATAAATTTAACAAGACGAAAAAACAATAACAGTAGCAAGCGCAATTAATAATGTATACGATCAACAAACGTTTTTGATGGGGGTAAGTATTTATTTCTGAAAAATACAAAAATATTTTTAGAAAAATTTGGCACAAGGCATGGGGGAGGGGGAAGGGCAGTCTTCTCTGTCTAAAGCGAACTAATCTAACCTAACTAGTTCCTACTGTCATTCTACTTTCACCACAATACCACATTCATACTATACATCCATCAGCGTATAAATCCTTCGTTAGTCACCATAGGAACATCATATTAAAACCAATAAGAAAAAATGGGGGCTTGGGATATAAAAATTTTATAATACAAGTATAAAATGAAATATATACAATGTTAGTAACAAAATACCCCCTGTTACTAAACTATGGCAGGTGAGCTGAATGGGGCTAACAAAACAAAACAAAAACAAACAAAAAAACGTACAAACTTAAAAAGGGCCTAATGATCTCTATCACACACTAGTTAGGTTATGAACACAGGAGCCTAGAAAATGGTCCTACTCTTGCCTAAATCGTGACTTACTCTGGACTTTAAACGAGTCAGGGCTGACGTTCGTTTCTGTTACCCCAAAATTCTTTACCTAAGGGACATCCAAGAACCAGTCAAGACTTGCTTCTCTCACCCGACAGCCACCTTTCGACAAAGTCTGACGAAGAGAGTCTCTCTCTCTCTGCCTTGATGCGACTCTTCAAATGATAACGGAAGATTTGTATAAGGTCGAGGGGAGCGTACACCACTCTCATGCGTGTGTTCCAAATAACCTCTCATCACTGCTAGCAAGGTCAATCAAAATACTTCTCTAAACCTTATCCGTTGTCGGAGCCCAATTGCTACATACATTGATAGGAACCAATGTTAACGACGATATGTTCAGTATGCGGACCATAAGAGCTGTAACAAACTCAATCAGCGGCACTACGATGCGACAATAGACGAAGGCATGACAGTCTCGACCTCATCGTCTCACCGCTTGCAAATAGTCGAAACCACCAAGCCAGCTGAGTAAAGTCTCTTACCGACCCAGAGAGCACCCCGAATTACCAGCTAGGTCAAGGATGCCTCGTCATTAGTGAGGCATCCCGACTCTGGGGTCCAAGGCCAGATTGAGCTTAGCTGCCCCTTCGTCAAAGGGAGCCCCTCACCAATAACATTCCTTACGGATTCCCTCACTAACACCCGATATAATGCCTTTCGGGACAACAGCAGAGCGTTGGAGAGGCTTTCATTAACTCTTAAGAGGAACTTCAGCATGCGCCAGCACTCGCGGTAGAAGGGGCATTCACCTCGGGGCAACCTGTGTGCCTCCCTCTGGGAATCGTGCACCCCTCTCAAAGCCAGAAAGTCTTTCTTGGTGTCCTCCATCCAGAGGGCAACGTCTTCCCTTTCCTGTGTGCACATTCGATCTAGGTAGTAGAGCCGTAGTGTGGAGCCGAATCTCCACGTTTGGCATACCTAGACCGCCTTCAGAAGGATGTAGGTAGCAGACATCGCGACAGACCATAGGGGCCTTTCCAAGCCAAAGAAAGTTGAAAAGAGCCCTCTGCAAATATAGCAGTGTATCTGACGGGATTGGAAGCACTGATAGACGATAAATGAAGATTGGATAGATGTGGGTATTACGCACCTACGCTCTCCCTTTAATGAAATGTTTCTACTGATCCACAGCGCCGAGTATCTTGCAACGCTCGTCACTCCAACTAAAGGGCCCCTGAAGTGGCTTATCCCTCCAGGCATCGATGCGCAAACCCGAAGACTTGTCGCAGTTAATTTTGGCCCCTGTTACCGTTTCATACAATCTGATTTCTACACCGACGACACTAATCTCAGCATTGCTCGTTACAAGCACAGTTACGTCGTCGGCATAGGCGGAGTACTTTACCTGGGCATCAGTACCTGGCAAAGTGAATCCGCGTAGAACGGGATTCACCCTTAGCCTGCGCAGGAATGGCTCTATTGCGAGTACGTATAGCATGGGTGATAACAGGCACCCTTGACGAATTGATCGTGACAAACTGAAGGATCTCGACCTCTTCCCGTTCAGTTCTACCATCACCGCGGGGTTAGCATAGAGAAGATGAACCCACGAGCGAAATTGCAGACCAAAACCGGCCACCGACAAAACAGCCACCAAGTACCTCTATCATCAGGCGTATCGTGTGCAAGTTATCCTGGATTGTCCTGCCCTTCACGGCACACGTTTGCTCGGGGCTAACAAGACGAGCCAGGACAAGCTGCAGACGATTTGTGAGAATCTTGGCCAAAATCTTTACCTCAACGCTAAGCATCGTTAAGGGCCTGAAATGACCTTACCCATCTCCACCATCTTTGCTTTTACGAACAAGTTTTATCACACCCATGGTAAAGTACTTGGGGATTGAGCCGTTCCTAAACCATGAGTTAAATAAAACCGTCAGCAAAGGGCAAAGATGTGCGACAACCTCAAATACACTTCGTAGGGCAGACCATCGATCCCTGGTGACCTATTAAGGCCGACCCGCTTTAAGGCTTCAATGACTTCATCCTCCGTTATGCCACCTTCGCATCTAGCCGCTTCGGTCGTCGAAAGACGAGAAAAGTCAGCCAAATAGGTGTCGAACTGTTCGAATGACAGACCGAGTTCCATGGAATAAAGCTACTGGAAATCAGATCAAAACGCCTCCAGCATACCCTGGTTTGTGGTCACGGTACGCCCGTCCGGCAATGTGACACGAGCGATGTGTCTATCGGCCGCTTGTCTCAGCTCCTCTGCACGTAGTTCAGCGGCCATGTTTGTTGCTTCCTAGGGCATTCTGTTTAACCTAGCCCTAATCGCTAAAGCTTGGTGCTCCTTTTCAGTAAGGGAGGCAAGCTGAGCATTAATTACATTAACGTTAGCACTATCCCCCTCCTCCACCGCCCGATCTGATCTAGACTCTAGCGTCACTTTAGCTGCCCTAGATTCTAGATTGAGTCTTTTGCTAAAATTGGCAGAAAATGACCTAATGGCTTCCTCAATTTTTACTCACCACCTATTCCTTATAATTGCCCCCATCAGTTCCCGCTGTATGGCTAGTAATAGCCCTTCCCGAAAGCCCTTCACATCGAATAATGACGTGTTGAGCTTCCAGTAACCGGCTAATCTAGGCTTAGGTCTATCTAAGTTTACCCGTACACGGTCAAGTCTGTGATCCGAGTAAACTATATTGTTGAATCTTGGACAATTCAATACTCCTACATCGACTCTCCTAACCGGTCGATATAGCTCGAGAGCTGTACCGGGCCGGGGCCGCGCCTACCTGTCCAAGTCCACACTAAGTCACGGGGCTTATCATTTCGGAATTTGTCGATAAGATCAACTTATCCACAAATTCACGAAATAAAACAGCATCCCGATCTCTGTTAGTTCCCCTAGAAGGTAACCCAAAACGATCTAAATCGGGATCCAGGACCGCGTTCCAGTCTACCGCTAAGATAACTGTTCGAGAAGTATCCATGAACTGCTCGATTCGCCGAAAAAAGGCAGCCAGCTCAACATGGCTATTGGGCCCATAAACCCCAATAAGACGTAATTCCCTATCCTTTATGGTAACACCCAAAACGCATAGTCTTCCCTCCGGATCCATGTAGCACGGGTCACACGACGCATCTAGGGACCTTTTAACTAGCCAGGAGACCCCTCTAGAGTGAGAATTAAAGTACGCTGAATAATCCTTAAAGGTCTTAGACAGCACACGTAAATGGTCACCAGGAATAAAATGGGTTTCCTGCACACAGCAAATAACCACTCTGAGGTGCTGCAGGTCCAAACTCGAGCGCCATTTTCGCGAGTCGGCCCTTAGCCCTCGGACATTCACACTAGCAAGCTTGAGATCCATGATTGTACCTTAGGGTTGGGAACCAAAAACTAACATCCCAGTCGTGAGTGTGCCGAGTGCTCTCTTGAGGGAATAAGAACTCATCTGTGTGTCGATGAGTCCGTCACGAGAGATACCGCCAACATGCAAGGGATAGGTTAGTTTAGATATCCTATACAGGGAGGGGTGCATTTTTATCGGGACCCTCCCAACACAACATTTCTTAAGGCTTTTTATATCGGTCTTTAAAATTGTGAGATCTGTCCCTTTGAAGTTTTTATGATTGTTTATTGCTGCTTGATTTAGTATGCAGATGTCTTTGCCAGGGAGGTAGAGGGCCTTTTTCTTGTGTTCGAGTGAGGGAGTAATGTTCATTGCAGTATGTGTGTTAGAAGGGTTTTTTTTCCGGGGATGTAGGAGGAGTATTGTGAGGGGTCGCAGATGTAGAAGGAATAGGAGAGGAAGGTTTGTGTTTTTTTGAGGGGTGTTAGCTTGGGTTGTTTGTTAGGAACCGGAGTTGTGACTGGAAGAGGCATTCTGAAAGATGAAGGAGTTTTGGGCTTTGTAGGATCGAGTGATAGGGTTGGTTATAAGATTGGGATTTGTTTTCGGAGAAGTGGGTTTACGTGGGGATTTGGGTGATTGCCGTTGAGTGTCCAGTTTTAT
This sequence comes from Euprymna scolopes, assembly GCF_053919585.1. Taxonomy (NCBI): domain Eukaryota; kingdom Metazoa; phylum Mollusca; class Cephalopoda; order Sepiida; family Sepiolidae; genus Euprymna; species Euprymna scolopes. The sequence goes on along the minus strand of NC_136494.1, from coordinate 68,840,569 downwards.
TTCTTAAATTAACAATTTCAATATATTTCTCCTTCCCCGGGTCGTTTTGGAGCATGGCTTGCTGTTTCAGCTGATCGAGGCTTAGGCGTCCAGGGGTTTTATTTCCAGGGGCGATCTGCACGGGTTCTCCTCTGAGTATTTCCTCTGGGTTTTTGGTCGTTTCTTCGGTGGTAAGCTTGGGAAAGCTTGTAGGAGTTGTGCTTCCCAAGTGTTGTCCGATGAGTCTTTTGGGGTTTGGTGCAGGTTTCTTTAAGGGGCACTCAGATGTAACGTGTCCAATCTCGCTGCAGTTCCAACAAGTTGGTCTTCTGCCAGCAACTATTATGGGCTGTTTTTCCTCTCCTACCTCCAGGAAGGAAGGAATGTTTAACAAATATTTACTTATCAAGGAGGATGTCGAAGGACCATATACCATGGAACTCGTCAACTTGAACCGATACCATTTCGCCGGATTTTAGAAAGAAGGCGCCAAGATGTTCTCCTTGGATGTGGTGCGGAACGTGAAAAACGGAAACCGTGGTTTGACGTTTCCCCATATATTCAGTCCTTAAAATATACTGTGATGTGATGATTTCTTGCTGTGAAATAGTTATGCATTCTTCAGGTAAATTAAGAAGCACACTCCATGTGTTATAACCCTTACATTTTACAATGCGTAAGGGTCTAAATCCTGCTGCGGCCAAAAGGTTGATAACGATGTCAGCACTTGCTCTTATTACTTTTTTTGTTTTCCGGTCAACTACAAATAGTGTAAGACACTTTTTCCGGATTTCCTCCAACTTTGGTAGGTTTACAATTAAACCTGTATCGGTGACGAGCTCCAGGCATTGTTTTGCCTTTTCGACGAAGTCTTTGACGTTGATGTCTATCTTTGGGGGTTTAGACCAGATGTTAGGCATAGAAGCTGTGACATTTTCCGACTCCATTGTATCGATGATAATGGGCGTCTGGCTCAAAGAAGCGGCCATAGCCGGACCGTTTAAAAAACTGTTAAAATGTCCAAAAACTGTTAAAAATAACAGTAAAAAGCGTCGTGTAGAAAAAAAATCCGACGTTCCTGAAAATAACAGGAAAATGACAGAAAGGAGAGAAATCGCTTTTTGTATATCGCTCAACACAGAATCAAAAGACGCAGTGAGGGGGGGATAAATATTTATTTTATTTAGAAAAATACATTTTTACAGATAAAAATGTGGAATAAGGCCGAAAAAGGGGGATAATGTTGTCCTAACTAACATAACGTTAACTTAACTAGACTCTTCCACCAAAATACCAGAATCACTGTGGACATCCTACTTAAAACCCGAAAATTACAATTATTTATACATGATGTGGGGGGGTTGGGGATAAAAATCTTATTTACAAAAACCGAATGAGAGATATACAATGACAAAAAGTGGTTAGTAAATAGAACCTCCTCACTAATAATTGTGGCAGATAAAGTTTTGTCAGTCGAAAAGATGTGGGTCCCACGAAAACTGACTTTATTTAAAACACCACAAAAATGGCCTACATCACTGACAAGGCAGTCTATCCGTCACGTAATGGGACCGGGAGTGGATATTATCGAACCAAAAACGGGGGGAAAAACCGGGGCGATGGGTCAGGGGCGAACTAAAAAGGGGGTATTGGGACGATGACAGTATGCATACTCTAGCTAAGTTAAAAATCGAACAAAAATGCCTAACTAACCTACTCTAGGTGGTCCGATCTATGTCCACATTAGTTCAGAACACCCAAAATTCTTAGAGCCTAAGTAGATTTAAAAATAGAACTTAAGATCAGCTCCATTCATTCCACACAGTCGCGAAACTTTCACCCACCTGTCGTTGAAATTCACGGGAGCGAGTTTCACCTTTAAAGTATAATGGGGGGGGGTTCACCTAAAAAATACTCAAACGGAATGATCCAGAAAGATTAGCGCTACAGTCCTCTGTCTCTACTCTCTCGTTGCCTTCTCTCCTGCCTGATCGGGAATAATCTCCCAGCACCGAGAAATGAACATCGTTTTATCCTTTCCATCTTCACGCACACACGAGATTACGCGAGAACGGACGAAATAAAAATGCTGGCCGCCATGTTTGTTCTTCCTTTTCTTCGCCTGAACTTCTTTCTTTCTTCTAACCACATGCCTCCCTGATCTCAAAATGACATTTCATAGTCTCTCGTTCACTGTGGCGGTCGCCTCTCTCTACTTTGCCTCTGAGGTGTCTCGTCCTCCTCCTGTCGCTGCACACTCCCCTCCACTGCTTCGCCCTCAACTGGTCTGACGTCGAGAATGTGCCTCGGGACTCCTCCCACCACAATGTTGTTACTAGTGTTCCTCCCAGTCACGCGACCTCTACTCCATTGTGTGGTGCAGCGCGCCCCCGGTGGCTTCACCCATACCTCGTCCCCGAGTTTAATTGTCCCTGTGGCCTCTACTTCTCGGCTTGCCGGCTCCACCCTGGGATGTCTCCAGAAATATGCAAACATTGACAGTTGCGGGACCGTCTCTGGTACTTGTCCCAGTTTAGGCGACATGTTATACCAGAAGACGGCTTGCTCAGGTGAGGTGCCTCCTCTTTCCGCAACTGCTTTTATGGTGCGGTGGTTTCTCTCCACGATCCCGTTGCCACTAGGTCTGTAGGTAGTTCTGAAAAATTGTTGGATCTTCCATTTCTTCAGTACTTCTGTCACTGCTACTGACTTGAACGCAGTCCCGTTGTCGGTTAACAACTCTTCCACGGGGCCTCGCTCCAAAAACACCTCATCAAGGATTGCCGCTATTTCATTGCCTGTTCATCCACGTAGCTTCTTCCATAGGGCAAATCGCCCGGGCCCACAGTCAATCATGGTCAGGTAAAGTCCACCCCTGTAATGGGTGACATCGCATGCCAGTCTCTCCCAGGTCCCACTCACCTCCAATTGGCCAGCTTCATACGTGCTTGGAGCAGGATCAATCGACTGACATCTGTCGAATGTCCTGACCACTTGCCTCACTTGCTCCTTGGTGATCGTCGGGTCGACTTTTTTCACTAAGTACAAAGTTCTCTCTACCCCCATATTGTGCAAATTGTGCAGTTCTCGCACGCCAACATCATCTAGATCCTATGCAGCAGCAACATCTTTCTTTGGCTACAGCCAACTCTTCTTCACTCTCGTGAGAGCATCTGCTTAGTTCTTTTCAGAAGCCACCATGTCTACGCGAAGCTTCAAACAAAACTCTTGCATCAGCTCAGCCAGCACCCCAAGCCTGCGCTTCACTAACATCTCCGTAGCCCCTTTCGTTTTTATCCTTTTTTTCGCTTGAAATGAGACTCTAGCCAAGCAAACACCGTGGCAGAATCTGTTTTGATGCAGATGTCACGTAGTCCTCATTTCAAGGCCAGATTGACTCCTTTTATTGTCGCGTCTAATTCCGCCACATTAATGTAGCGGACATCATTCTTTTTCCTCAACCAGGCTGCATCTTCTGCAACTACTCCTCCAATTTCCAAAACGACCCCTGTTGCAATGCTGCTCACATCGCACCACACGACTCTATCCAATGTTCGCGGTACGTTCCAGGTTCCCTGGACTGGGTCTTGCCGTTCTGCTTCTTTCAGGAGCTCTTCCATCATGGTGACCGTTCTTTCTCTCACCTTATCATTCCATCCTCGTCCTTCGGCGTGTCTCTTTATGTAGCTGCATGCTGGTCTAAGCCAGCTAGCAACGGGGTAATGTCCGATCAACTTTCCGCATATGGAAAAAAGTTCACGTCTGTTGAGCTCCTGCTTCAGTTGTGGGATCTCGTTTCCTCTGCGGAACTCTAGGCCGCCTGACGCACCTCGTTTCAGTTTTAGGCCCAAAGCAGCCCCTCCGTCTAATTTTTCCGGCTCTTTGGCGACCAACCCGAACCTCTTCAAATGAGCCACCACCTCCTTGGCAGTTACCACAGTCTCATTCACCAGAATGTCGTCTATGTATGAGCTCACTACCCCATCTCCCTTTCCCATGGTCTCCAGAATCTTCCTGAGGATAGTTGACATAATCTTGGGTGCCGAATTTAACCCGAACCCCACTCGCGTAAAGCAGTAGGTTTTGCCTTTGTACTTGACTAACTGATATTTCCAGAGCTTCTTGGCGTTTTGCAAATAGGCAGATTTTAGATCTACCAACGTAGATGCGCCATTCATCTGCCTCCATTCCCTAATGGTCTCACTGCGCACATCTACGGTGTCGCCTCCCATATGGCACTTAACATGGCCGTTCAGCTCTCGGAAGAGATATCGAAAAGGTTGCAGCAGGTACCGGGAGTGGAGACGCTGGATGTGAGTGAGCTGCTTAAAACTGCAAAAATCTTGGTGAGCACCCAGCCCACGGAGCCTGGAGGAACGACAGCAACGGTACAGCAGGATGTGGGAAGGAATCTGCCAAACCGGGGGATCGCATGCTTCGAATGTGGGGACCAAACATGAGAAGAGACTGCAGGAAGTTCTTGCAACGGACAGTGTGTTACAAATGCAATCGAGTGGCCATTTAGAGGTAAAATGCACAAGTTCGGGAAACTGGCGAGGGGAGGCCGACGCGCCAGTGGCCGCCCCAATTCGAAAATAGAGGCGCACCCGCAGCAGATGCCCAAACAGAAGATTGCGGTGGAAGGACGGGAAGTTATGGCCCTGATTGACACTGGCTGCACCACTACCATGGTGCACACTACCTTAGTCGGAAGATGGAAAGGGAAGGGTGAAGTAGTGGCATTCGAGTGTCGAGGGAGGAAGACTATCACTATTGATATTGCTGAACGTCGGATGAGGATCCATGCAACTGTCACTGATCGCCTGGTGCCTGGCGTCCAAGCAAATCACGCCTCTCATAACTGCAAGCAAACACAGAAAAACATAGCGTTCTTCTTTCTTCATGGTCGGTGCCCAGTTGCAGCACGGGGAAACCGAATCCAGCACAAAAAAACCACCCGCTCAGAATGCGAACCGTGAAGCCGTCAATTAACTCACACAATGGTCGAACGACGGCGCAGTGAAAGAAAGCATGATCAAGGTCTTCCTCCCATTCTCCGCATCGGACACAATTGGGTGTCTCCGTAAAACCCGCTGCATAAAGTCTTTCGCCGACCCAGAGGGCATTTCGTATTACCAGCCAGGTGAGTGATGCCTCGTAATTATCGAAGCAGCTCGACTCAGGCGCCCAAGGCCATATTAAGCGGCGCTCCTCCTTCGTAAAACCGAACTCCTCAATCTTTTCATCTCGAACGGATCCTCTCACTAAGGCCCGATATAGCACCTTGCGAGACAACAGCTGGGTGTCAGAGAGGCTTTCTTTGACTCCTAGAAGAAATCTCAAGGCCTGCCGACACTCTCGATAGAAAAGACACTCGTTTCGGGGCAACTTGAAAGCCACTGAAAGGCTTTCTTAGTGTCTTCTATCCAGAAGACAGTTTCCCTCACTTGGTGTACACATTCGATCCAGATATATCAGCCTAAGAGTGTGTCTACGTATTTCAACACTAGGCATACCCAGACCGCCTTCAGACGGATGCAGGTAACAGACCTCTCGGGTAACCATGGCTTGCTTTCCGCGCCACAAGAACGTGAAAAGAGCACGCACCAGATCAACTAGTGTGGTCTTCGGGAGTGGAAGTACTGATAGACGGTAAAGGATCAGGGGGTAGATATGAGAATTGCATACCTCCGCCCGACCCTTCAAAGACAGATTTCTCAAGGCCTACAAATGAGATGCGACCTTGACCGCTTCCAATACCTCCGACCAATTTTTCTCCAGCTGGAGAGCGGGGCCAAACCAGATGCCGAGTAGCTTGCATGGCCCATCAGTCTAACCAAAAGGTTCCTGAAGGGGCATACCCCTCCAGGCACCGATCCGTAAGCCAATAGACTTAATGTAGCTGATTATGGCCCCTGCGACCTTGGCATACAGACTTGTTTCTATATTGTCGACTCTAATCTCGGCACTGTTCGTTACAAGCACAGTCACGTCGTCAACATAGGCGGTATACTTTACCGGGGTAGAGCCACTCGGCAAAGTAATCCCGCGAAGGACCGGATTCACCCGAAACTGGCGCAAATATGGCTCAAGCGCCAGCACATATAGCATTGGGGATAATGGACAACCTTGACGGATCGATCTTGTTAACATGAAGGGTTTCGACCTCACCCCATTCACTTCAACCATAGCACCAGGGTTGGCATACAAGAGGCAAATCCAAGAGCGAAACTGGGGATCAAACCCAACCGAGCGAAGAACAGCCTCTAGGTAACGATGGTCTACTCTGTCGAATGCTTTGGACTGATCTAAATTGATCAGTGCGGCTTCTGTGTCGACTTTTTCTACGATCAAGCATATCGTGTGCAAATTATTTTGAATCATCCGGCCCTTAACAGAACAAGTCTGTTCGGGACTTATTAGACGGTGTAAGACAATCTGCAGACGATTTGCTAAGATCTTGGCCAAAATCTTTAACTCTGTGTTTAACATCGTTAAGGGCCGGAAATTACCTATCCCATCGCCTCCATTTTTATCTTTGCGTAACAATTAAATGACCCCTCAGTAGTGAGGTATGCACCCATTCCTAAACCAGGAGTTAAAAAGTACGGTCAGCAAAGGAATAAAAATGGGCGACAGGCTCAAATACACCTCGTAGGGCAGACCATCTATCCCAGGGGTCCTGTCTAGCCCGACCTGTTTCAAGGCCTCAATGACTTCTTCCTCTTTTATGCTACCTTCACACCTAGCTGCTTCGGTCACTTCTATGCGAGAAAAGTCGGCTAAATAGGTGTCAAACTGTTCAATAGTCAGACCAGGCTCCTTGGTAAAAATTCCTGGAAATGAGTTCGAAACCCCTCCAAGATTCCGTCGTTGTAAGTTACGGTTCGTCCGTGCGGCAATGTGACACTGGCGATATGTCGATCTGCAGAACGTCGAAACTCCTCCGCACGCAGTGACGTGGCCATATTTGTTGCCTCGTTTGACACTCTTTTTAATCTAGCCCTAACGAATAATCCCTGGTCCTCCCTGTTATCCAAGCAGTCCAGTTCAGCCTTAACTATACTATAGCTAGCACTATCCCCCTCCTCCACCACACTTTCTAATATATCTTCTTGTGCCGCTTTCGCTGCTCTAGAACTACGGTTGAGCCGGCAACTAAAATCAGCAGCGAAGGACCTAATGACTTTTTTAAGGTTACCCCACCACTTATTCCCGATGATAGCCCCCGTCAATTCCCTCTGTATTGTTAGTAGAAGCTGTTCCTGGAGGTCCTTCACATCGAACAACGACGTGTTGAACTTCCAGTAACTAGCCATCCTAGGTTTAACACTAGGTTTAAAACTTGGACAGTCTAAAACCCTAAGTCGACTCTCCTAACTAAGAACCGATCGATGTAACTCGAAAGTTGCACCGGATCGGAGCCGCGTCTACCTGTCCAAGTCCATGCTAACTCCCCGGGTTTTTCGTTCCGAAATTTATCGACAAGATCAAACTTGTCAACAAAGTCTCGAAACGCTTTAGCATCCCGGTTCTTATTAGTATCCCTTGTGGTATTAACCCCGCGATCTAACTCGGGATCCAGGATCGCGTTCCAGTCTCCCGCTAAAACTAACCGGCGAGACGATTTCATGAAAGGCTCGATTCGCCGAAAAAAGGAAACTAGCTCAGTACGGTTATTGGGCGCATAAACCCCAATAAAACGAAATGCCACATCCTTTACGGTAACATCCAGAACGAGCAATCTTCCCTCTGGATCTGCATAAATAGGGTCACATGATGCATTAAGAGTGCGCTTAACTAGCCAGGTAACCCCCCTTGCGTGGGTATCATAATGTGCTGAGTAGAGCTGAAAGTCTCTAAGGAGCACATCCTGATAGTCACTTGGAATAAAGTGAGTCTCCTGTAGACAACATACATCCACACCAAGGCGTTGAAGGTCGCGTGCAACTCGAAGTTTACGAGAGGCGTCCCTCAATCCTCGGACATTTAAACTAGCTAATCTTAAAGAAGCCATCCCGAGTTACTTAGGGTATGGAATCCTGATCAAACATAGATGGTGTCAAGACACCGACGGCTGTCCCCATGGATCCAGTGGTCATCTCAGGGGACAAACCGCCGATGTCAAGAGGAAAGGTTAGTTTAATGGCCCTATGCAATGATGGATGCATTTTGATAGGGACCCGTCCAATACATGATTCCTTCATTTTTTGTATGTCGTTATCATTGAAAAAAAACGGCTGGAGGAAACAAATTAAAAGCGCTATTGGCTTCCTCCATCATTGTCCACACTCCACTGGCCTCTGCTCTGGGCCTTACTACAGTCAAGATTCTTGGGGCTTTGGGGAAGTTTTCGGGGTTAGTGATATCCTTTTTCTTTATATTTTTTAAGGCTAGCAAATTTTTATATTCCTTGTTCTTGTGTGCCTTCATCACAGTTTCTCTTTCGATTGAGATTTGACAAACTGCTTTGCCTGTAAAAAAAAGGGGAGATTTTTTTTTTTTTTCGGGATTCTCTCTTTGCCTTTTTTTATCAGTCGGAGTGGGAGGGGGCATATCTGTTTTCATGGGAGAAGGGGGAGGAGTGCTCTGAGGCGTGTTAACAGGAGTGCAGAAGGGGGAAGGTCTCGGGCTTCTCTTTTTGGGAGGAGCGCCTAGAGAGGTCATATTTTTCCCTCTAGTCAGGGTGTAGAAAATATTGGGGCTGGATTTTTTTTGGGAGAACGTTTTTCTTTTGGGTTAGGTTTCTCTGTGAACAGGGACTCTGGGAAGGGAACGTGTATTTTTTACTCGAACCTTGACAAGATTATGGTCCGAATAAACTATACTATGAAAACTTTGACAGTCTAAAAGCCCAAGGTCGACTCTCCTTACTAAGAACCGATCGATGTAACTCGAAAGTTGCACCGGATCGGAGCCGCGTCTACCTGTCCAAGTCCATGCTAAATCCCCGGGTTTTTCGTTTTGAAATTTATCGACAAGATCAAACTTGTCGACAAAGTCTCGAAACCCTTTAGCATCCCGGTTCTTATTAGTATCCCCTGTGGTATTAACCCCGCGATCTAACTCGGGATCCAGGATCGCGTTCCAGTCTCCCGCTAAAACTAACCGGCGAGACAAATTCATGAAGGGCTCGATTTGCCGAAAAAAGGAAACTAGCTCAGTACGGTTATTGGGTGCATAAACTCCAATAAAACGAAATGTCACATCCTTTACGGTAACATCCAGAACGAGCAATCTTCCCTCTGGATCTGCATAAATAGGGTCACATGACGCATCAAGAGTGCGCTTAACTAGCCAGGTAACCCCCCTTGCGTGGGTATCATAATGTGCTGAGTAGAGCTGAAAGTCTCTAAGGAGCACATCCTGATAGTCACTTGGAATAAAGTGAGTCTCCTGTAGACAACATACATCCACACCAAGGCGTTGAAGGTCGAGTGCAACTCGAAGTTTACGAGAGGCGTCCCTTAACCCTCAGACATTCAACGTAGCTAATCTTAAGGAAGCCATCTTTATCTACTTAGGATTGGGAGTCTTGACCGAACATAGACGGTGTCTAGACACCTACAGCTGTCCCCATGGATCCTGTGGTCATCTCAGTGGTGATTGACCCGACAGGGGACAGACCGCCGATGTCAAGAGGAAAGGTTAACTTTATGGCCTTATACAATGATGGATGCATTTTGATAGGGACCCGTCCAATACATGATTCTTTCATTTTTAAAATGTCATTGTCGTTGACGAAAACGACTGGAGGAAACAACTTAAATGCACTATTTGCTTTCTCCATCATCGTCCAAACTCCACTCGCCTCAGCTCTCTTAGTGTCTTCTATCCAGAAGACACCGTTTCCCTCACTTGGTGTACACATTCGATCCAGGTATATCAGCCCAAGACTGTGTCTACGTATTTCCACACTAGGCATACCCAGACCGCCTTCAGACGGATGCAGGTAACAGACTTCCCGGGTAACCATGGCTTGCTTTCCGTGCCATAAGAACGCGAAAAGAGCACGCACAAGATCAACTAGTGTGGTCTCCGGGAGTGGAAGTACTGATAGACGGTAAAGGATCAGGGGGTAGATATGAGAATTGCATACCTCGGCCCGACCCTTCAAAGACAGATTTCTCAAGGCCCACAAATGAGATGCGACCTTGACCGCTTCCAATACCTCCGACCAATTTTTCTCCAGGCGTGTCCTCTTTTTGTTCAGAATCAGGTATCTTGGATCCAATCAATGGGGCCGACTCTAGATGATCTAGGACCCGATTTTTCGGGTTTCTGGGGGTAGGTTGTTTTTTGGGGCCCGTGTATGTTAAGTGCCTCACTTCACCGCAAATCCAGCATGCAGGTCGTCGTCCTGCCACTACGATTGGTAGTTTTTCCGTTTCTGCTTCCATATAGTACGGTATTTTGTGGTACGTTTCTTTATCTAATAAAATATCGAAGGACCATACGCCGTTATAATGGTCCACCTGTACTCCGGTAATATCTCCAAATTGGAGGAGGTACGCTGCTAAATATTCCCCTGGGACTACTCCAGGAACTTCAAAAATAGAGATAGTAGTCCTCCTACGTCCTAGATATTCCATTCAAAGAATGAAATCGTTAGTTATGATTTCATTCTGTGATAATTTCACACATTCGTCTTCATTTTTGAACAGGGCTGCCCAGGTATTGTATCCACGCGCTTTAGTAATGCGCTCCGCTCTCATACCGGTTGTTGCAATGAGTTTGGTCACCGTGTCCTTTGTTGATCGGATGAGTTTCTTTGTTTTTCGGTCTATCACAAAGAGAGAAATTGTTCTCTTTGCGAACTCTTGCAACCTTGGTTGCTCCACAGTTATCCCCGTCTCGGTAACGAATTCGCTGCATTTCTTGGCTTTGGTCAGAAACGATTCCAGGTCTATTTTGACAGCAGGTGGTTTTTTCCATCCTTCGTTTTCGGAGACGGATGTCTCCTTAACAGGAACCGGCGGCGCACAGCTGGCAGATGCCATGGCCGTCGGAAAAAAGAGCGTCCAAAATTCTGGTGCTAGTAACTAGCGTCGGGGGAAGAGAAGGAAAAGAAATAAAAAATTTAACAAAGCAGCAATAACAATAATAACAAATGTATAACAATAGGCGAAGTAAACAGACGTATACGACCAGTCAGATTTGTGATGGGGGGGTAAATATTTATTTTATTTGACAAAAATAAATTTATACAAATAAAAATGTGGCACAAGGCCGAAAAAGGGGGGTAGGGGGTAATGTTGACCTAACTAACATAACGTTAACTTAACTAGATTCTTTCACCAAAATACCAGAATCACTCTGTGGACATCCTACTTTAAACCCGAAAGTTACAAATATATATACATGATGTGGGGGGGGGGCTAAAAATCTTATTTACAAAATCGGATGAAAAATATACAATGGAAAAAGTGATTAGTAAAAAGAACCCCCTCACTACTAATTGTGGCGGATAAAAAGTTTTGTCAGTCGAAAAGATGTAGGTCCCACGAAAACTAACTTTATTCAAACACAACAAAAATGGCCTACATCTCTGGCGAAACAGTTTATCCGTCACCTAAGGGGCCGGGATTGGGGGTTATCGAACCAAAAGTGGGGGGAAAAAAACGAGGGACGCTGGGACAGGGAAAACCAAAAAAGGGGATTGGGGCGATGACAGCATGCATACTCTAGCTAAGTTAAAAATCGAACAAAAATGCCTAACTAGCCTACTCTAGGAGGTCCGATGCATGTCTATGTTTGATCAGGTTACCCAAAATCCTTAAAAAACCTAAGCAACTCAAAAAAGAAATTCCAGACTAGCTCCATTCACTTTACACAGTCGCGAAACTTTCACCCACCTGTCGTTGAAATTCACAGGAGCGAGTTTCACCTTCTCCAGCTTAATTCGCATTTTCAATCGATATTTGAAAATGAGGACAAGCTGGGGAGCAGTGAAGGTCTCATCTCCGTAAACCTCCTTCTGTCGCGTCGTCCAAATCACGCCTCTCATAACTGCTAGTAAACACAGAAAAACATAGCGTTCTTCTTTCTTCATGGTCGGTGCCCAGTTGCAGCACGGGGAAACCGACTCCAGCACAAAAAAACGCCCGCTCAGCATGCGAACTGTGAGGCCTTCAACTAACTCACACAACGGTCGAACGATGGCGCAGTGGAAGAAAGCATGATCAAGGTCTTCCTCCCATTCTCCGCATCGGACACAATTGGGTGTCTCCGTAAAACCCGCTGCGTAAAGTCTTTTGCCGACCCAGAGGGCACTTCGTATTACCAGCCAGGTGAGTGATGCCTCGTAATTATCAAAGCAGCTCGACCTAGGCGCCCAAGGCCATACTAAGCGGCGCTCCTCCTTCGTAAAACCGAACTCCTCAATCTTTTCGTCTCGAACGGATCCCCTCACTAAGGCCCGATATAGCGCCTTGCGAGACAAAAGCTGGGTGTCAGAGAGGCTTTCTTTGACCCGTAGAAGAAATCTCAAGGCCTGCCGACACTCGCGATAGAAAGGGCACTCGTTTCGGGGCAACCTGTGTGCCTCCCCCTCAGCCGAATGCACACTCTCCAAAGCCTGAAAGGCTTTCTTAGTGTCTTCTATCCAGAAGACACCGTTTCCCTCACTTGGTGTACACATTCGATCCAGGTATATCAGCCTAAGAGTGTGTCTACGTATTTCCACACTAGGCATACCCAGACCGCCTTCAGACGGATGCAGGTAACAGACCTCCCGGGTAACCATGGCTTGCTTTCTGCGCCATAAGAACGCGAAAAGAGCACGCACCAGATCAACTAGTGTGGTCTCCGGGAGTGGAAGTACTGATAGACGGTAAAGGATCAGGGGGTAGATATGAGAATTGCATACCTCCGCCCGACCCTTCAAAGACAGATTTCTCAAGGTCCACAAATGAGATGCGACCTTGACCGCTTCCAATACCTCCGACCAATTTTTCTCCAGCTGGAGACCGGGGCCAAACCAGACGCTGAGTAGCTTGCATGGCCCATCAGCCCAACCAAAGGGTCCCTGAAGGGGCATACCCCTCCAGGCACCGATACGTAAGCCAATAGACTTAACGTAGTTAATTATGGCCCCTGTGACCTTTGCATACCGACTTGTTTCTATGTCAACGACTCTAATCTCGGCACTGCTCGTTACAAGCACAGTCACGTCGTCAGCATAGGCGGTATACTTTACCGGGGTAGAGCCACCTGGCAAAGTAATCCCGCGAAGGACCGGATTCACCCGAAACTGGCGCAAATATTGCGCCAGCACATATAACATTGGGGATAACGGACAACCTTGACGGATCGATCTTGTTAACATGACGGGTTTCGACCTCACCCCATTTACTTCTACCATAGCACCGGGGTTGGCATACAAGAGGCAAATCCAAGAGCGAAACTGGGGACCAAACCCAGCCGCGCGAAGAACAGCCTCTAGATAATGATGGTCTACTCTGTCGAATGCTTTGGACTGATCTAAATTAATCAGCGCAGCTTCTGTGTCGACTTTTTCTACGATCAAGCGTATCGTGTGCAAATTATCCTGAATCGTCCGGACCTTAACAGAACAAGTCTGTTCGGGACTTATTAGACGGTGTAAGACAATCTGCAGACGATTTGCTAAGATCTTGGCCAAAATCTTTAACTCTGTGTTTAACATCGTTAAGGGCCGGAAATTACCTATCCCCTCCCCTCCATTTTTATCTTTGCGTAACAATTTAATGATCCCCCTGGTAAAGTACTGAGGTATGCACCCGTTCCTAAACCAGGAGTTAAAAAGTACGGTCAGCAAAGGAATAAAAATGGGCGACAGCCTCAAATACACCTCGTAGGGCAAACCATCTATCCCAGGGGTCCTGTCTAGCCCGACCTGTTTCAAGGCCTCAATGACTTCTTCCTCTTATATGCTACCTTCACACCTAGCTGCTTCGGTCGCCTCCAGGCGAGAAAAGTCGGCTAAATAGGTGTCAAACTGTTCAATAGTAAGACCGAGCTCCTTGGTAAAAAGCTCCTGAAAATGAGTCCGAAAACCCTCCAAGATTCCGTCGTTTGAAGTTACGGTTCGTCCGTCCGGCAATGTGACACTGGCGATGTGTCGATCTGCAGAGCGTCGAAACTCCTCCGCACGCAGTGACGCGGCCATGTTTGTTGCCTCGTTTGGCGCTCTTTTTAATCTAGCCCTAACTAATAATCCCCGGTCCTCCCTGTTATCGAAGGAGTCCAGTTCAGCCCTAACTATAGTATAGCTAGCACTATCCCCCTCCTCCACCGCCCTTTCTAATCTATCTTCTAGCGCCGCTTTCGCTGCTCTAGAACTACGGTTGAGCCGGCGACTAAAATCAGCAGCGAAGGACCTAATGACTTTTTTAAGGTTGCCCCACCACTTATTCCCGATGATAGCCCCCGTCAATTCCCTCTGTATTGTTAGTAGAAGCTGTTCCCGGAAGTCCTTCACATCGAACAACGACGTGTTGAACTTCCAGTAACTAGCCATCCTAGGTTTAACACTATCTAAGTTTACTCGAACCCGGACAAGCCTATGGTCTGAATAAACTATACTATGAAAACTTGGACAGTCTAAAAGCCCTAGGTCGACTCTCCTAACTAAGAACCGATCGATGTAACTCGAAAGTTGCACCGGATCGGAGCCGCGTCTACCTGTCCAAGTCCATGCTAACTCCCCGGGTTTTTCTTTCCGAAATTTATCGACAAGATCAAACTTGTCGACAAAGTCTCGAAACGCTTTAACATCCCGGTTCTTATTAGTATCCCTTGTGGTATTAACCCCACGATCTAACTGGGGATCCAGGACCGCATTCCAGTCTCCCGCTAAAACTAACCGACGAGACGAATTCATGAAAGGCTCGATTCGCCGAAAAAAGGAAACTAGCTCAGTACGGTTATTGGGCGCATAAACCCCAATAAAACGAAATGCCACATCCTTTACGGTAACATCCAGAACGAGCAATCTTCCCTCTGGATCTGCATAAATAGGTTCACACGACGCATCAAGAGTGCGCTTAACTAGCCAGGTAACCCCCCTTGCATGTGTATCATAATGTGCTGAATAGAGCTGAAAGTCTCTAAGGAGCACACCCTGATAATCACTTGGAATGAAGTGAGTTTCCTGTATACAACAAATATCCACACCAAGGCGTTGAAGGTCGCGTGCAACTCTAAGTTTACGAGAGGCGTCCCTCAACCCTCGGACATTTTAACTAGCTAATCTTAAGGAAGCCATCTCGAGTTACTTAGGGTTGGGAAACCTGATCAAACATAGACGGTGTCAAGACACCGACAGCCGTCCCCAATGATCCGGTGGTCAACTCAGTGGTGATAGACCCGTCAGGGGACAGACCGCCGATGTCTAGGGGGAAGGTTAGTTTAACTGCCCTATAAAGTGAAAGATGGAGTTTGATGGGGACCCGTCCAACACATCGTTTTCTAATCTCGGCTAAGTCATTGTCGTTAAAATAGGCTGCTGGAGGATAAAGATTAAAAGCAGAGTTTGCTTCCTCCAGTATAGTCCATAGTCCTTTGGCCTCCTCGCGTTTCCTGACAACTGTTAGTATTCGGTTTGCTTTAAAATTTTCAGGGTTAGTAATGTCTTTTTTTTTTTTTTTTTGGAATGATTTGAAAGCGAGGAGGTTTCTGTAGTCTTTCCTGCTATGAGATTTCATGTTTTCTACCTCTGCCGTAATCTTGCATACATCCTTCCCATTAAAGAAGGGTTGTTTTTTTTTCCTGGATTCGGTCCCTACTGAGGGGCTTCTTTGTCTTTTCTTGTCTGAGGGGGGAGGAGGGGGCATGTCTGTTTTCATTGGAGAAGGGGGAGGTGTGTTCTTGGGCGTGTTGTTTGGCGAGCAAAATGGTGACGGTTTGGGGGTCTTTTTGGAGGAAGAACCTAGAGATGTCATTTTTGTGTCTCTATGGGGCAGAGAAGCTTTAGTAAGGGGGGAGCTTTGCGAGGGGTTTGCTTTTCTTTTGAGGTCGAGGTAGGTTTTTCAGGGAAAAGGGATTCAGGGAACTCTTTTTCCTCAGATTTTTTCCTTTTCTCATCTAGTGTCTCTTTAAGTTTTAGTAGGGCTTTAAATTTATTGCCCCCTGGGTCCTTGCTTGTTCTTATTTCTATTTTCTCCTCTTTAGAGAGGGACTTAGCATAAGTCTTGGGTGGGGATTTTTTTGAAGGGACGAGTGTCCAGTTGTCTTTCTTTTGGGGGGATTGTTTCTCCGAGTTAAATGTCTTTTCATACTCTTCAGGTGTGATCTCGTTTTTTTTCTCTGCTGGTGTCTGGGGATTGTCTTTAGGTTCTGCATAACCTATTTTCCGGTCATTGTTGTTTGTAGGGATAGTCTTTGCAGCTGGCTTTCTTTTGGGGCATGTGTAGGTGAGATGGCCGACTTCCCCACATATCCAACATGCTGGTCTTCTGCCTGCGACCACGATTGGCAGCTTCTCTACACCAGCCTCTAGGTAGTATGGTATTTGTAGAAAGGCTTCCACGTTAAGAAGAATGTCGAAGGTCCATACTCCATTGTAATGGTCCTCCTCTATTCCGGTTATGTCCCCAAACTTGAGTAAGAAAGCGGCTAGGTATTCCCCGGGGACAGCACCTGGAACTTCGAAAATGGACACTGTAGTTCTACGCCTTCCTAAATATTCCATCCTTAGAACGTACTCATTGGTGATTATTTCTTTTTTCGTCATAGCAATGCATTCATCTTCTGTCTTGAACAGGGCTGCCCATGTGTTGTAACCTTTACACTTTGTTATTCGTTCAGCTCTTAATCCTGCTGATGCAATTAATTTTGTGACTACGTCTTTAGTTGACCGTATCAATTTCTTAGTTTTGCGGTCTATTACAAACAAAGAAATAGTTCTTTTGGCAAACTCCTGTATCCGTGGTTGTTCCAGCTTAATTCCGGTTTCCGTCGTAAATTCTACGCATTTCTTCGCGTCTTCAACAAATTTTGCCACGTCAATCTTGACTTTTGGTGGTTTCGTCCATCCAACTGATGCCTCATCTTCCTTCACCTCAACCGTCGGCACACAGCTGGCAGATGCCATGGCCGGCGTATAACAAGAGGAGAGAAAGAGAACAGTCCAAAAAAAAAAAAAAAATAAATAAATAAAAAAATAAAAAAAAGAGTCCGGTAATTGAAAAGTAGTGCCGGGGGAAGAAGAAGAAGAAACAGCAATTACAAATTTAACAAGTAAATAACAGTAATGAATAACAGTAATAAATACCAGTACGGCGCATATAATAACACTCCAGGAGTAATAGCCCTGTTGACTTGTGATGGGGGTAAATATTTATTTTATTTGACAAAAATACAAATAAAAATGTGGCACAAGGCCGAAAAAGGGGGGTGGGGGTTAATGTCGACCTAACTAACATAACGTTAACTTAACTAGACTCTTTCCCCAAAATACCAGAATCACTCTGTGGACATCCTACTTTAAACCTGAAAGTTACAAATATATATACATGATGTGGGGGGTTGGGGCTAAAAATCTTATTTACAAAATCGGATGAAAAATATACAATGATAAAAAGTGGTTAGTAAAAAGAACCCCCTCACTAATTGTGGCGGATAAAAAGTTTTGTCAGTCGAAAAGATGTAGGTCCCACGAAAACTAACTTTATTCAAACAAAACAAAAATGGCCTACATCTCTGGCAAAACAGTTTATCCGTCACCTAAGGGGCCAGGATTGGGGATTATCGAACCAAAAGTGGGAGAAAAAAAAAAAAAACGAGGGACGCTGGGACAGGGAAAACCAAAAAGGGGATTGGGGCGATGACAGCATGCATACTCTAGCTAAGTTAAAAATCGAACAAAAATGCCTAACTAGCCTACTCTAGGAGGTCCGATGCATGTCTGTTTGATCAGGTTACCCAAAATCCTTAAAAAAAACCTAAGCAACTCAAAAAAGAAATTCCAGACTAGCTCCATTCACTTTACACAGTCGCGAAACTTTCACCCACCTGTCGTTGAAATTCACAGGAGCGAGTTTCACCTTCTCCTGCTTAATTCGCATTTTCAATCGGTATTTGAAAATGAGGACAAGCTGGGGAGCAGTGAAGGTCTCATCTCCGTAAACCTCCTTCTGTCGCGTCGTCCAAATCACGCCTCTCATAACTGCTAGTAAACACAGAAAAACATAGCATTCTTCTTTCTTCATGGTCGGTGCCCAGTTGCAGCACGGGGAAACCGACACCAGCACAAAAAAACGCTCGCTCAGCATGCGAACCGTGAAGCCTTCAACTAACTCACACAACGGTCGAACGATGGCGCAGTGGAAGAAAGCATGATCAAGGTCTTCCTCCCATTCTCCGCATCGGACACAATTGGGTGTCTCCGTAAAACCCGCTGCGTAAAGTCTTTTGCCGACCCAGAGAGCATTTCGTATTACCAGCCAGGTGAGTGATGCCTCGTAATTATCGAAGCAGCTCGACCCAGGCGCCCAAGGCCATATTAAGCGGCGCTCCTCCTTCGTAAAACCGAACTCCTCAATCTTTTCGTCTCGAACGGATCCCCTCACCAACGCCCGATATAGCGCTTTGCGAGACAACAGCTGGGTGTCAGAGAGGCTTTCTTTGACCCGTAGAAGAAATCTCAAGGCCTGCCGACACTCGCGATAGAAAGGGCACTCGTTTCGGGGCAACCTGTGTGCCTCCCCCTCAGCCGAATGCACACTCTCCAAAGCCTGAAAGGCTTTCTTAGTGTCTTCTATCCAGAAGACACCATCTCCCTCACTTGGTGTACACATTCGATCCAGGTATATCAGCCTAAGAGTGTGTCTACGTATTTCTACACAAGGCATACTCAGACCGCCTTCAGACGGATGCAGGTAACAGACCTCCCGGGTAACCATGGCTTGCTTTCCGCGCCATAAGAACGCGAAAAGAGCACGCACCAGATCAACTAGTGTGGTCTCCGGGAGTGGAAGTACTGATAGACGGTAAAGGATCAGGGGGTAGATATGAGAATTGCATACCTCGGCCCGACCCTTCAAAGACAGATTTCTCAAGGCCCACAAATGAGATGCGACCTTGACCGCTTTCAATACCTCCGACCAATTTTTCTCCAGCTGGAGACCGGGACCAAACCAGACGCCGAGTAGCTTGCATGGCCCATCAGCCCAACCAAAGGGTCCCTGAAGGGGCATACCCCTCCAGGCACCGATACGTAAGCCAATAGACTTAACGTAGTTAATTATGGCCCCTGTGACCTTGGCATACCGACTTGTTTCTATGTCAACGACTCTAATCTCGGCACTGCTCGTTACAAGCACAGTCACGTCGTCAGCATAGGCGGTATACTTTACCGGGGTAGAGCCACCTGGCAAAGTAATCCCGCGAAGGACCGGATTCACCCGAAGCTGGCGCAAAAACGGCTCAAGCGCCAGCACATATAACATTGGGGATAACGGACAACCTTGACGGATCGATCTTGTTAACATGAAGGGTTTCGACCTCACCCCATTCACTTTAACCATAGCACCGGGGTTGGCATACAAGAGGCAAATCCAAGAGCGAAACTGGGGACAAAACCCAGCCGAGCGAAGAACAGCCTCTAGGTAATGATGGTCTACTCTGTCGAATGCTTTGGACTGATCTAAATTAATCAGCGCGGCTTCTGTGTCGATTTTTTCTACGATCAAGCGTATCGTGTGCAAATTATCTTGAATCGTCCGGCCCTTAACAGAACAAGTCTGTTCGGGACTTATTAGACGGTGTAAGACAATCTGCAGACGATTTGCTAAGATCTTGGCCAAAATCTTTAACTCTGTGTTTAACATCGTTAAGGGCCGGAAATTAACTATCCCATCCCCTCCATTTTTATCTTTGCGTAACAATTTAATGATCCCCCTGGTAAAGTACTGAGGTATGCACCCGTTCCTATACCAGGAGTTAAAAAGTACGGTCAGCAAAGGAATAAAAATGGGCGACAGGCTCAAATACACCTCGTAGGGCAGACCATCTATCCCAGGGGTCCTGTCTAGCCCGACCTGTTTCAAGGCCTCAATGACTTCTTCCTCTTTTATGCTACCTTCACACCTAGCTGCTTCGGTCGCCTCCAGGCGAGAAAAGTCGGCTAAATAGGTGTCAAACTGTTCAATAGTCAGACCGGGCTCCTTGGTAAAAAGCTCCTGAAAATGAGTCCGAAAACCCTCCAAGATTCCGTCGTTTGAAGTTACGGTTCGTCCGTCCGGCAATGTGACACTGGCGATGTGTCGATCTGCAGAACGTCGAAACTCCTCCGCACGCAGTGACGCGGCCATGTTTGTTGCCTCGTTTGGCGCTCTTTTTAATCTAGCCCTAACTAATAATCCCTGGTCCTCCCTGTTATCCAAGGAGTCCAGTTCAGCCTTAACTATAGTATAGCTAGCACTATCCCCCTCCTCCACCGCCCTTTCTAATCTATCTTCTAGCGCCGCTTTCGCTGCTCTAGAACTACGGTTGAGCCGGCGACTAAAATCAGCAGCGAAGGACCTAATGACTTTTTTAAGGTTGCCCCACCACTTATTCCCGATGATAGCCCCCGTCAATTCCCTCTGTATTGTTAGTAGAAGCTGTTCCCGGAAGTCCTTCACATCGAACAACGACGTGTTGAACTTCCAGTAACTAGCCATCCTAGGTTTAACACTATCTAAGTTTACTCGAACCCGGACAAGCCTATGGTCCGAATAAACTATACTATGAAAACTTGGACAGTCTAAAAGCCCTAGGTCGACTCTCCTAACTAAGAACCGATCGATGTAACTCGAAAGCTGCACCGGATCGGAGCCGCGTCTACCTGTCCAAGTCCATGCTAAATCCCCAGGTTTTTCGTTCCGAAATTTATCGATGTTGTGAAGGAACATAACTGGCTATACACCGGTTACAAACTGTATATATATATTGGACTGTTTGGCAGACAGCGGCAGACAAGCAGTCGCAGTAAGACGGATAGTCTTACGTGTTGATTATCAGACTTTCTTCCCCATACTTGTTACTATGTACTTCTATTTACCTTAGGCGAGCAGCCTTACGTTTCTGTATTATAAATAAACCCCATTACACATACCACTCGGTGTAACTCACGTTTGTCTTTATTTCCTAAGTATTTAGGAATATAACAATGGCGACGAAAGGATGTTCTTTCTCTTAACAGAGATAAATTACCGTACCAAGGACTGTGTACAATGCAAGGATTTTTTGTTTTACGAAAAAAACAAACTACACAAGGATTTTTGACCACGTGCGTCAATGAATTTAAAAATTTTTCCTACCTAAAGTAGCGAAAAGTACGGATTTTTCCTCGTAAAGAACTCACAAGAAATTATAGAAACATGTTCAAGGTAAAGTGGAATTTATATTTATTTTGACAAGTAAAAAAAAAAAAAAAAAAAAAATGGTCGCAAGTTGAATTCGAAACTACACTAAAGGATTACGAGTTTCGAAAGAAAAAATATAAATACAACGACTATTGTACCATTTTATGCCACGTGGGAACGGCAGCCATATATATTTTTTTTTTTTGGAAAATTAATTGTTTGTTATTGCCTTTATATAAATAATTGGAACTATTTGTCGTGGGAAGTAAGAAATATTTTGTGTATGAACTTACGTTGTTGAAAAAAAAAAAAAAAAATTATTTTACAAAGCCTGTTGAATTACTATGGATGAACTTTGTTGAAACGTGTTGTGTCTGCATGTTGCTACTAATTTACGATATACGTAAATTTACGATTTTTCTTTGGAATTATTGTGTAGAATTCGAAAAGACATTTTTGTACTAGAAGCTAACATGGAACAATTAGCAGAGTTAACTAAGGCTCTAGCCCTTAGCATCCAGGAACAGACAAAAATGACTCAACAATTTTTAGCGCAACAACAGCAACAACAACAAATTCAACAACAACAGCTACAGCAACAGCTGCAACAACAACAAGAAAGAACACAAAAAACTTTAGAGGCACAACAAGAACAAACAAACATACTACAACGACAAATGTCGACACAGCAAAAGAATTTAGAAAAGCTAATTCTAACGTCGACCGGGAAGAAGACTAATTTTTCTGCCGAGGGTATTTCAAATTCACTAACGGAATTTCGTTACTCCCCGGATACTGGTGTTACTTTCCCTGCATACTACAGAAGATACGAAACAATTTTTACGAAAAGATGTTTAGACTGGACCGATGAGGAAAAAGTTACCCTGCTACTACAAAAACTGGGTACTGATGAAAACACCAAGTATGCAAATCTAATTCTACCAAAAAAACCGGAGGAGGTTTCGTTCGAGGAAACAATTAGTACCTTGTCGAAAATATTTGATAAAAGGGATAGCCTATTTCACTCTAGATACAAATGTTTGAACATTCAGAAGGCAGAAGCTGAAGACTATCTAGAATATGCTTGCACTGTGAACTGTTTATGCGAATCATTTAAATTGAATGAAATTTCCGCAGACCAATTTAAATGTTTAATCTTTGTACAAGGTCTCACAGCACCAAGGGACAAAGATATACGTTCACGGATCCTAACAATTATGGAGGCGGATCCTAACATAACATTGCAAAAAGTCACTGAAGAGTGTCAACGTCTGATTAACATAAAGAAAGACAACACTCGCATTGAAGAGAAAAATATTTTTAAGGTGCAGCAAGTAAAAAGGCAAGGGACCACAAGAAAGTCCAGGTTCCAAGAACACAGGATCCTTAAAGGATACAAAGACCCAAAGCTAAAGTGTAAATGTTGTGGTAGTTTAAGACACAACAATAAGACCTGCTGGTTTAGGAACAAAATATGTTATGAATGTGGTCTCAGAGGTCACAAGGGAACATACTGTGCCCAGAAGAAAAGACAAGGGACCGATAATGTAAATACGCTTCGCATGAATAAAGAAAAAAGCTGCGAAAGACGGAAATATGTTGATGTTCGGATAAATGGACATCTGGTTACATTGCTTCTGGATAGCGGTGCAGATATTAGTATTATAAATGAAGATATATGGAAAAGGATAGGTCGACCTGAATTAACGAAAACCAGAAAGACGGCGAGAAGTGTGTGCGGCAAAAGATTAGAGTTCAAGGGAGAATTAAAATGCAAAGTGACATTCGCTAACCAGACTCATAAATCCAAAGTGTACGTCGTACCAGGAAAGAATACATGCCTGTTTGGGGTAGATTGGATTGTCCTGTTTAATTTATGGGAGAAACCCATAAATTCGTTTTGTAACGTTTTAACTGCAGAAAAAGCAAACCAAAGGGAAGACTTCCTGAAGGATTTGAAAACTGAATTTCCCAATGTTTTTGCCGAAGGACTAGGACTCTGTATTAAGACAGAGGCAAAATTTGAATTAAAGAAAAATGCCACTCCAGTATTCAAACCTAAAAGGAATGTGCCTTTTTCAGCGATGGACGCAATCGAAAAAGAGTTGGATAGACTTCAACAACTGGAAGTCATTGAAAAAGTTAACCACACAGATTGGGCAAGTCCAACCGTGTATGTAAAGAAAAAAAATAACAGAATAAGGGTCTGTGGAGATTTTTCAACGGGTTTAAATGACTGTCTATTGGACCATAATTATCCCCTTCCGTCCGCAGAAGATCTGTTCTCTAAGCTTAACAGAGGAAAAATTTTTTCTAAGATAGACCTCTCAGATGCTTACTTGCAAATTAAGATCAGCGATGAATGCTCCAAATACTTAGGCATAAATACTCATAAGGGCATTTTTAAGCTAAAGAGGCTTCCTTTTGGATTAAAGGTTGCTCCTGCTATTTTCCAGCAAATTATGGACACGATGCTGGCAGGGTTGGAATTTTCAATGGCCTACCTTGACGATATCCTAATTAAAAGTGAAAATTTGCAAGATCATAAGAAGCATGTAAAAGAAGTATTCAAAAGAATACAGGAATTTGGTTTTAAATTGAGCCCAGAAAAATGCGATTTTTTTATGAAAAAAATTAAATATCTTTGTCAAATAATCGATAAAGAGGGTCGAAGACCGGATCCACAAAGGACTGAAGCAATTGAAAAGATGCCTGCTCCAGATTCAGTGACAAAATTAAAATCGTTTTTGGGATTAGTTCAATACTATGCAATTTACATCCCTAACATACATAATTTAAGAGCTCCTCTTAACGAGTTACTGAAAAAGGGTGTTAAATGGAACTGGAATAAGGAATGTGAATCTGCTTTCCAAAATATCAAAAGATGTCTACTGTCAGACTTAGCATTGGCACATTTCAATCCAGAAAAGGAACTAATACTAGCAACGGACGCCAGTGATTACGGTGTTGGCGCTGTATTACTTCACAAGTATGAGGATGGTAGGACAAAAGCTATCGCCCATGCTTCAAGAACGTTGGTTGCAGCGGAGAAAAATTACAGCCAAATTGAAAAAGAGGCGCTGTCGATAATATTTGGAATTACAAAGTACAATCGATTTCTCCATGGACGATCTTTTATTTTGCAAACCGACCATAAACCCCTACTTACCATATTTGGATCAAAGAAAGGCATTCCCACACATACTGCGAATCGATTACAGCGATGGGCTGTAACCCTCTTAAACTATCAGTTTAAGATGGAACATGTATCCTCGAAAAAGTTAGGACACGCAGATGCATTATCACGGTTGATCCCTAAAAGAAGCGAAAGTTTCGAAGAAACGGTAATTGCTGCGCTTAAAGACGAAAGTGAATGTACAAGTTCAATGTGTAATATGATACGTGAACTTCCGGTAACTTTCGAAAAAATAAAAAAAAGAGGCAGTAAATGACATTTTCATTAAGAAAATGAAAAATCAATTGGGATGGATAAAAAAAAATAAAAAGGTAGATCAAACAACGCCTTTTTCCATCTGTGAAGATGTGCTCATGTATGGTGAGAGGATCGTAATTCCACTAACGTTACAGAGGAAAATTCTGAAGGAATTTCATACAGGTCATCCGGGCATTTCGAGAATGAAATCCCTTATGAGAGGATATGTGTACTGGCCTGGTATGGACAAGGAAGTTGAAAAATGTGTCAAGACATGCAGAGGATGTCAATTAGCAGCTCGAGATCCTCCAGTAAAAATGACGCCATGGCCAAAGACGGACCTACCCTGGTCACGTCTGCATATTGATTATGCGGGACCTATAAATGGTTATTTTTACTTGATTATTGTAGATTCTTTTTCAAAATGGCCAGAAATATTTAAGTTTAGACATCCAACAGCAAAAAACACTGTGAGTGCGCTTAATGAAATTTTTAGCCGTTTTGGAGTGCCAAAAACCTTAGTGAGCGATAATGGAACAGCATTTACTGCTCATGAATTCAAAGAATTCTGTGACTCACTAAATATTCTACATATGACAACACCTGTGTACCATCCACGATCGAATGGGTTGGCCGAAAAATTTTTAGATACGTTTAAAAGGGCACTTAAGAAAAATCTTACTACGGACACAGACGAACAATGTATTCAAACATTTTTAGCAATTTACAGGGTGACACCAAATCCTAATAATAATGTCAATTCTTCCCCGGCTGAGCTAATGTTTGCAAGAAAGATAAGATCTGTCTTCGATAGGCTGCTACCAGAGAAAAAGAAAGTTTTCAAAAAAGAAAACCTTAATACCAAGTGCTTCTCCCCAGGTGAAAATGTATATTTCAAAAATTTTCAAAATGGACGAAATCAGTGGGTTGAAGGTATTATCAAAAAAAGGATTGGGAGCATGGTCTATACCATCCAAGGATTAAGTTTTGTCTGCAAAAGACACAGAAATCAAATACGTCCCAGACTGTCTCCAAATGTGGAAGAGACACCAATGGAAACATTGTGCGATATTTTTGATATACCAAAACCAGCGTGTGTACCGCAAACAATGAATATTTCGCCTGAACCGACCATACGGGCTGGACAGAAACCTTTACCCCGGGTAACGCTGACCAGAAGGAAAAGCGCAAGAAAGAGAAAAGTTACCAGGAGATTAAGCCCTGACCCTAAAAGGAAGAGGTATTTAAGCTAAAATCAGGAAGATTTCAGCTTCAGGGGGAGGTGTTGTGAAGGAACATAACTGGCTATACACCGGTTACAAACTGTATATATATATTGGACTGTTTGGCAGACAGCGGCAGACAGCGGCAGACAAGCAGTCGCAGTAAGACGGATAGTCTTACGTGTTGATTATCAGACTTTCTTCCCCATACTTGTTACTATGTACTTCTATTTACCTTAGGCGAGCAGCCTTACGTTTCTGTATTATAAATAAACCCCATTACACATACCACTCGGTGTAACTCACGTTTGTCTTTATTTCCTAAGTATTTAGGAATATAACAATCGACAAGATCAAACTTGTCGACAAAGTCTCGAAACGCTTTAGCATCCCGGTTCTGGTTAGTATCCCTTGTGGTATTAACCCCACGATCTAATTCGGGATCCAGGACCGCGTTCCAGTCTCCCGCTAAAACTAACCGTCGAGACGAATTCATGAAAGGCTCGATTCGCCGAAAAAAGGAAACTAGCTCAGTACGGTTATTGGGCGCATAAACCCCAATAAAACGAAATGCCACATCCTTTACGGTAACATCCAGAACGAGCAATCTTCCCTCTGGATCTGCATAAATAGGGTCACACGATGCATCAAGAGTGCGCTTAACTAGCCAGGTAACCCCCCTTGCGTGGGTATCATAATGTGCTGAGTAGAGCTGAAAGTCTCTAAGGAGCACATCCTGATAGTCACTTGGAATAAAGTGAGTCTCCTGTAGACAACATATATCCACACCAAGGCGTTGAAGGTCGCGTGCAACTCGAAGTTTACGAGAGGCGTCCCTCAACCCTCGGACATTTAGACTAGCTAATCTTAAAGAAGCTATCCTGAGCTACTTAGGGTTGGGAATCCTGATCAAACATAGACGGTGTCAAGACACCGACAGCTGTCCCCATGGATCCAGTGGTCATCTCAGTGGTGATTGACCCGTCAGGGGACAAACCGCCGATGTCAAGAGGAAAGGTTAGTTTAATGGCCCTATACAATGATGGATGCATTTTGATAGGGACCCGTCCAATACATGATTCTTTCATTTTTTGTATGTCGTTATCATTGAAAAAAAAACGGCTGGAGGAAACAAATTAAAAGTGCTATTTGCTTCCTCCATCATTGTCCACACTCCACTGGCCTCTGCTCTGGGCCTTACTACAGTCAAGATTCTTGGGGCTTTGGGGAAGTTTTCGGGGTTAGTGGTATCCTTTTTCTTTATATTTTTTAAGGCTAGCAAATTTTTATATTCCTTGTTCTTGTGTGCCTTCATCACAGTTTCTCTTTCGGTTGAGATTTGACAAACTGCTTTGCCAGTAAAAAAAAGGGGAGATTTTTTTTTCCGGGATTCTCTCTCGGAAGAGGGGCTCCTTTGCCTTTTTTTTATCTGTCGGAGTGGGAGGGGGCATATCTGTTTTCATGGGAGAAGGGGGAGGAGTGCTTTGAGGCGTGTTAGCAGGAGTGCAGAAGGGGGAAGGTCTAGGGCTTCTCTTTTTGGGAGGAGCGCCTAGAGAGGTAATATTTTTCCCTCTAGTCGGGGGTGTAGAAACTATTGGGGCTGGAATTTTTTGGGGGGGACGTTTTTCTTTTGGGTTAGGTTTCTCCGGGAACAGGGACTCTGGGAAGGGAACGTGTATTTTTTCTTTTCGTTTTTCATCGAGAGATTCTTTTAATTTTAGTAGTTCTTTATATTTATTCCCTCCGGGGTCTTTGCTCGAACGTATTTCAATTTTTTGTTCCTTTGTTAAGGATTTTGCATAGGTTGGTGATGCTGCTTTTCTGATTGGTACGGTTTTCCATTCACCTTTCTCTGGTGATGCAGCTTCGGTGTTATAAACTGCTTCGATTTCGTCAGTTGATAGACTGGGAGGATTAGTTTTATCTGTCGGTTCTGGTATTTTAAATCCAGGTTGTGCGCCCGGCTCTAAATGTGGCAATACCCGATTTTTTGGGTTTCTCGTCGTTGTTTGCTTCTTGGGGCACGTATACGTTAAGTGCCCCACTTCTCCGCATATCCAGCAAGCCGGACGCCTTCCTGCCACTACTATAGGTAGTTTCTCCTCCTGTGCCTCGATGTAGTATGGTATCTTATAGTATGCCTCCTTATTCAGCAAAATATCAAACGACCAGACACCATTGTACTGGTCGACGTTTACTCCAGAGATGTCTCCGTATTGCAGAAAATACGCCGCCAAATATTCCCCTGGTATTACACCTGGGACTTCGAATATGGAAATGGTTGTCCGTCTCCGTCCCAGGTATTCCATCCTCAGAATGTATTCTGGAGTGATGATTTCGTTTTTCGAGAGCTTAATACAATCTTCTGGAGATTTAAATAGGGCTGCCCAGGTGTTGTAGCCCTTTGTCTTGGTTATCCTTTCCGCTCTCATTCCCACAGTCGCAATTAACTTTGTCACGGTGTCTTTGGTCGATCTAATCAGCTTCTTGGTTTTTCTGTCGATGACAAAAAGTGAAATTGTCTTTTTGGCAAATTCATCCATCCGTAGTTGTTCCACCTTGATGCCATTCGTGGTGACATGCTCTATGCATTTCTTGGCTTCTTCAAGAAACGATTCTACGTCTATTTTTACTGCTGGCGGCTTCTTCCAGACTGCATTCTCTTCTTCTTGCTTTTCCTTGACGGGTTCCGACGGCTCACAGCTGGCAGATGCCATGGCCGACGGGAAATGAGAGAAAAAAAACGCGAAGATCCGGGACTTAAAAAGGTAACAACGGGGGAAGAGAAGAAAGAGGAATAACAAATTTAACAAACATATAACAATAATAATAACAATAATAATAACAGTATCAGCGCAATGAATATCGTATACAACCAAAAGACGAAGTGATGGGGGGTAAATATTTATTTTATTTGACAAAAATACAAATAAAAATGTGGCACAAGGCCGAAAAAGGGGGTGGGGGTTAATGTTGACCTAACTAACATAACGTTAACTTAACTAGACTCTTTCACCAAAATACCAAAATCACTCTGTGGACATCCTACTTTAAACCCGAAAGTTACAAATATATATACATGATGTGGGGGGTTGGGGATAAAAATCTTATTTACAAAATCGTATGAAAAATATACAATGATAAAAAGTGGTTAGTAAAAAGAACCCCCTCACTACTAATTGTGGCGGATAAAAGGTTTTGTCAGTCGAAAAGATGTAGGTCCCACGAAAGCTAACTTTATTCAAACACAACAAAAATGGCCTACATCTCTGGCAAAACAGTTTATCCGTCACCTAAGGGGCTGGGATTGGGGGTTATCGAACCAAAAGTGGAAAAAAAAAAAAAAAAAAAAAAAAAAAAAAACCCGAGGGACGCTGGAACAGGGAAAACCAAAAAAGGAGATTGGGGCGATGACAGCATGCATACTCTAGCTAAGTTAAAAATCGAACAAAAATGCCTAACTAGCCTACTCTAGGAGGTCCGATGCATGTCTATGTTTGATCAGGTTACCCAAAATCCTTAAAAAACCTAAGCCACTCAAAAAAGAAATTCAAGACTAGCTCCATTCACTTTACACAGTCGCGAAACTTTCACCCACCTGTCGTTGAAATTCACAGGAGCGAGTTTCACCTTCTCCAGCTTAATTCGCATTTTCAATCGATATTTGAAAATGAGGACAAGCTGGGGAGCAGTGAAGGTCTCATCTCCGTAAACCTCCTTCTGTCGCGTCGTCCAAATCACGCCTCTCATAACTGCTAGTAAACACAGAAAAACATAGCGTTCTTCTTTCTTCATGGTCGGTGCCCAGTTGCAGCACGGGGAAACCGACTCCAGCACAAAAAACCGCTCGCTCAGCATGCGAACCGTGAAGCCTTCAACTAACTCACACAACGGTCGAACGATGGCGCAGTGGAAGAAAGCATGATCAAGGTCTTCCTCCCATTCTCCGCATCGGACACAATTGGGTGTCTCCGTAAAACCCGCTGCGTAAAGTCTTTTGCCGACCCAGAGAGCATTTCGTATTACCAGCCAGGTGAGTGATGCCTCGTAATTATCGAAGCAGCTCGACCCAGGCGCCCAAGGCCATATTAAGCGGCGCTCCTCCTTCGTAAAACCGAACTCCTCAATCTTTTCGTCTCGAACGGATCCCCTCACTAACGCCCGATATAGCGCTTTGCGAGACAACAGCTGGGTGTCAGAGAGGCTTTCTTTGACCCGTAGAAGAAATCTCAAGGCCTGCCGACACTCGCGATAGAAAGGGCACTCGTTTCGGGGCAACCTGTGTGCCTCCCCCTCAGCCGAATGCACACTCTCCAAAGCCTGAAAGGCTTTCTTAGTGTCTTCTATCCAGAAGACACCGTTTCCCTCACTTGGTGTACACATTCGATCCAGGTATATCAGCCTAAGAGTGTGTCTACGTATTTCTACACTAGGCATACCCAGACCGCCTTCAGACGGATGCAGGTAACAGACCTCCCGGGTAACCATGGCTTGCTTTCCGCGCCATAAGAACGCGAAAAGAGCACGCACCAGATCAACTAGTGTGGTCTCCGGGAGTGGAAGTACTGATAGACGGTAAAGGATCAGGGGGTAGATATGAGAATTGCATACCTCCGCCCGACCCTTCAAAGACAGATTTCTCAAGGCCCACAAATGAGATGCGACCTTGACCGCTTCCAATACCTCCGACCAATTTTTCTCCAGCTGGAGACCGGGACCAAACCAGACGCCGAGTAGCTTGCATGGCCCATCAGTCCAACCAAAGGGTCCCTGAAGGGGCATACCCCTCCAGGCACCGATACGTAAGCCAATAGACTTAACGTAGTTAATTATGGCCCCTGTGACCTTGGCATACCGACTTGTTTCTATGTCAACGACTCTAATCTCGGCACTGCTCGTTACAAGCACAGTCACGTCGTCAGCATAGGCGGTATACTTTACCGGGGTAGAGCCACCCGGCAAAGTAATCCCGCGAAGGACCGGATTCACCCGAAGCTGGCGCAAATATGGCTCAAGCGCCAGCACATATAACATTGGGGATAACGGACAACCTTGACGGATCGATCTTGTTAACATGAAGGGTTTCGACCTCACCCCATTCACTTCAACCATAGCACCGGGGTTGGCATACAAGAGGCAAATCCAAGAGCGAAACTGGGGACCAAACCCAGCCGAGCGAAGAACAGCCTCTAGGTAATGATGGTCTACTCTGTCGAATGCTTTGGACTGATCTAAATTAATCAGCGCGGCTTCTGTGTCGACTTTTTCTACGATCAAGCGTATCGTGTGCAAATTATCTTGAATCGTCCGGCCCTTAACAGAACAAGTCTGTTCGGGACTTATTAGACGGTGTAAGACAATCTGCAGACGATTTGCTAAGATCTTGGCCAAAATCTTTAACTCTGTGTTTAACATCGTTAAGGGCCGGAAATTACCTATCCCATCCCCTCCATTTTTATCTTTGCGTAACAATTTAATGATCCCCCTGGTAAAGTACTGAGGTATGCACCCGTTCCTATACCAGGAGTTAAAAAGTACGGTCAGCAAAGGAATAAAAATGGGCGACAGCCTCAAATACACCTCGTAGGGCAGACCATCTATCCCAGGGGTCCTGTCTAGCCCGACCTGTTTCAAGGCCTCAATGACTTCTTCCTCTTTTATGCTACCTTCACACCTAGCTGCTTCGGTCGCCTCCAGGCGAGAAAAGTCGGCTAAATAGGTGTCAAACTGTTCAATAGTCAGACCGGGCTCCTTGGTAAAAAGCTCCTGAAAATGAGTCCGAAAACCCTCCAAGATTCCGTCGTTTGAAGTTACGGTTCGTCCGTCCGGCAATGTGACACTGGCGATGTGTCGATCTGCAGAACGTCGAAACTCCTCCGCACGCAGTGACGCGGCCATGTTTGTTGCCTCGTTTGGCGCTCTTTTTAATCTAGCCCTAACTAATAATCCCTGGTCCTCCCTGTTATCCAAGGAGTCCAGTTCAGCCTTAACTATAGTATAGCTAGCACTATCCCCCTCCTCCACCGCCCTTTCTAATCTATCTTCTAGCGCCGCTTTCGCTGCTCTAGAACTACGGTTGAGCCGGCGACTAAAATCAGCAGCGAAGGACCTAATGACTTTTTTAAGGTTGCCCCACCACTTATTCCCGATGATAGCCCCCGTCAATTCCCTCTGTATTGTTAATAGAAGCTGTTCCCGGAAGTCCTTCACATCGAACAACGACGTGTTGAACTTCCAGTAACTAGCCATCCTAGGTTTAACACTATCTAAGTTTACTCGAACCCGGACAAGCCTATGGTCCGAATAAACTATACTATGAAAACTTGGACAGTCTAAAAGCCCTAGGTCGACTCTCCTAACTAAGAACCGATCGATGTAACTCGAAAGCTGCACCGGATCGGAGCCGCGTCTACCTGTCCAAGTCCATGCTAAATCCCCGGGTTTTTCGTTCCGAAATTTATCGACAAGATCAAACTTGTCGACAAAGTCTCGAAACGCTTTAGCATCCCGGTTCTGGTTAGTATCCCTTGTGGTATTAACCCCACGATCTAAATCGGGATCCAGGACCGCGTTCCAGTCTCCCGCTAAAACTAACCGTCGAGACGAATTCATGAAAGGCTCGATTCGCCGAAAAAAGGAAACTAGCTCAGTACGGTTATTGGGCGCATAAACCCCAATAAAACGAAATGCCACATCCTTTACGGTAACATCCAGAACGAGCAATCTTCCCTCTGGATCTGCATAAATAGGGTCACACGATGCATCAAGAGTGCGCCTAACTAGCCAGGTAACCCCCCTTGCGTGGGTATCATAATGTGCTGAGTAGAGCCGAAAGTCTCTAAGGAGCACATCCTGATAGTCACTTGGAATAAAGTGAGTCTCCTGTAGACAACATACATCCACACCAAGGCGTTGAAGGTCGCGTGCAACTCGAAGTTTACGAGAGGCGTCCCTCAACCCTCGGACATTTAAAGTAGCTAATCTTAAAGAAGCCATCCTGAGCTACTTAGGGTTGGGAATCCTGATCAAACATAGACGATGTCAAGACACCGACAGCTGTCCCCATGGATCCAGTGGTCATCTCAGTGGTGATTGACCCGTCAGGGGACAAACCGCCGATGTCAAGAGGAAAGGTTAGTTTAATGGCCCTATATAGAGATGGGTGCATCTTTATAGGGACCCGACCAACACAAGATTTTTTCATTTCTGTTATTTCTCTGTCATTGAAGAAGGCGACAGGAGGATAGAGGTTGAAGGCGCTATTCGCCTCTTCCATCATTTTCCAAACCCCGTTTGCTTCCCCTCTAGGTCTAACTACTGTTAAAATCCTCTTGGCTTTGGGGAAGTTTTCGGGGTTTGAGATGTCTTTCTTGTGTACTAATTTGAATGCCAATAGGTTTTTATAGTCCTTGGACTTGTGTGTTTTCATGATTAGTTCTTTCTCTGGGGTTATTTGACATACAGCGTTGCCAGAAAAAAAAGGGGGGGATTTTTTTTTCCGTGATTCTGTTTCAATGGATGGGCTTCTTTGCCTCTTTTTATCAGAGGGAGTGGGAGGGGGCATGTCAGTTTTCATGGGAGAAGGGGGAGGAGTGTTCTGGGGTGTGTTGGCAGGGGTGGAAAAAGGGGAGGGCCTTGGACTTCTTTTTTTCTGAGGGGCGCCTAATGAAGTCATTTTTTTTGCCCTAGTAGGGAGCGAGGCGTTAACTGGGGCTGGGACTTTTTGGGGGGAACGTTTTTCCTTCGGAGCGGGGTTGGGCTTTTCGGGAAACAGGGACTCAGGGAAGGGGACAGATTTACCTGCTTCACGTTTCTCATCAAGAGAGTCCTTAAGTTTGAGTAATTCCTTATATTTATTTCCTCCTGGATCTCTGCTAGTCCTGATTTCTAGCTTTTCCTCTTTGGTGAGTGACTTTGCGTATGTTTTGGGAGCTGTTCTTTTGGATGGCACAATCTTCCACTCTCCTTTTTTTTCTGGAGATGCTGCTTCAGAGTTGAAGGTTTTTTCAAAATCCTCTGGTGATATCTTTGTAGGCGTGTCCTCTTTTTGTTCAGAATCAGGTATCTTGAATCCAATCACTGGGGCCGACTCTAGATGATCTAGGACCCGATTTTTCGGGTTTCTGGGGGTAGGTTGTTTTTTGGGGCACGTGTATGTTAAGTGCCCCACTTCACCGCAAATCCAGCATGCAGGTCGTCGTCCTGCCACTACGATTGGTAGTTTTTCCGTTTCTGCTTCCATATAGTATGGTATTTTGTGGTACGTTTCTTTATCTAATAAAATGTCGAAGGACCATACGCCGTTATAATGGTCCACCTGTACTCCGGTAATATCTCCAAATTGGAGGAGGTACGCTGCTAAATATTCCCCTGGGACTACTCCAGGAACTTCAAAAATAGAGATAGTAGTCCTCCTACGTCCTAGATATTCCATTCTAAGAATGAAATCGTTCGTTATGATTTCATTCTGTGATAATTTCACACAGTCGTCTTCATTTTTGAACAGGGCTGCCCAGGTATTGTATCCACGCGCTTTAGTAACGCGCTCCGCTCTCATACCGGTTGTTGCAATGAGTTTGGTCACCGTGTCCTTTGTTGATCGGATGAGTTTCTTTGTTTTTCGGTCTATCACAAAGAGAGAAATTGTTCTCTTTGCGAACTCTTGCAACCTTGGTTGCTCCACAGTTATCCCCGTCTCGGTAACGAATTCGCTGCATTTCTTGGCTTTGGTCAGAAAAGATTCCAGGTCTATTTTGACAGCAGGTGGTTTTTTCCATCCTTCGTTTTCGGAGACAGATGTCTCCTTAACAGGAACCGGCGGCGCACAGCTGGCAGATGCCATGGCCGTCGGAAAAAAGAGCGTTCAAAATTCCGGTGCTAGTAACTAGCGTCGGGGGAAGAGAAGGAAAAGGATAACAAATTTAACAAAGCAGCAATAACAATAATAATAACAGAAATGTATAACAATAGGCGCAGTAAACAGACGTATACGACCAACAGACGAAGTGATGGGGGGTATGATCCCGCATAGTCCGGAGATTCTATTTATAAACGATGCTGCTGGGAACTGACGAATCGAATTAATTCCCGTTCTGCTACCAACCAATCAGAAACCAGAATTGCTTCATAAATATTAAACTTTTCTGTAGCAATTTCGCATATGCTTTTTCCGTCTTAACACCGGAAGAATCTTTTGCTCTGTGGATTCCAACTCGATAACTGTCTACTGCAAACCAGTCAACTCCCAGGACTTGTAGAACAACGAACCATCTGAAACTGTTCTGAAACTAAACGCGGCTTACACTTCTAGAACCATTAAACAGGAAATGCGTTCAAGATTCGATACAAAAAAATTCGATAAATAATTGCGCACTTCACTAAAAAATACGATAATTTCTTTCGGCAATTTGTCGTTACGTGATGTTACCTCATCTATGGTAGACCACAAGGTCTACAAACAGTTGTTATCGCCCCCTTTTCCAAAACTACGTCACTTTCTAATGAAAGTCTTGCACAAATTATGCGATAAAAAATTGGAAAAACCAATTTTATATGGTTTATGAAAAAAAAGGTTTATATGGTTTATAGAACAAGTATATGGTTCACAGGTTACAAAAGGTAAACTGATTGTAATCATGAAATTAAAAATACATTCAATTTATGAAAATAAGATGAACTTGCTGCACTTGTTCTCCCCTCCCCCACTGAAAATATTTCAACCCACTCGACTAACAGAAAAATCTCAACTCTTTATTGTAGAAATCCCTAGATGATGGAATATTTTTGTTTTCTTTCCGTGTATTTATTGCCTGCCTTGGGAATTTACTTTTTGTTTCCCCAAATGCAATGTGAATAAACATTTTACGTCTAAATAATCCTAGTCCCTATCACAGTAGACGCTTATGCTTCATTGGAATGTCTTGTTTGGAGCGAAATAATATCTTTCCTGTTATAGATCTCTTATTATTTGATAATTGTAAGAAACTTAAAGTGATTGATTTATTGAAATTTAATGTGTAGTTTTTTTTTAAAAAAGAAAAAAAAAGTGAAATTATGATACTAAGTGGCTTGTCTTTAAATCAACATAGATTTTGGTGGCAGAATTAGAATATTTTATTTGAATTTAATTTCTCTTTATATTGCATATTTCGATAAAGTTTGTGACACCAACATACCTGCTAAAGTATTCCGCTTTCTGAAAGTCTTTCTGCTATGACGTGCCATATAGCTTTGTTCAACAATGCAATGTTAAAACCTGCCATTTTATCCCTCCCATGTTAATGTAAAACAAAAATATCAGAAAAAAGCAGTTTTAGTTTTTTTTTTATTTACAGGTATTTACTAGGAAAAATTTAAAGCACGATAGAAATTAGTGTGAAGTAAAAATAAATATAAAGCGAAAATAAAGATATTTCACCATAAACGGCGTTTGGAATTATAATTTAATTCAATTATTAAAAAAAGGGCATTTGCCTGCTTGTTTACATCAAAAAATATTTTAAGAATGCGAATGACCACAAATAGAGAAGGGGAGTTATGCCATACATTGTTCTCGATGAAGACCACATATCACTGGTTTGGGGGCTAAGATCAGCGTCTATCTTTTTCTCGTTCAATGATAGAGAAATCTTTAGACGGGGGCAAGTTTAATTTTCGTTCTTACCTAGAGTGCTCCATTTTGGGGTTCCTGATTTTTTCCACATTAAAAATCGATCTTGTGTCAAAACTCCACCCTCCTGGGGAGCCAAGTAAATAAGAACACCACTGGTTTGTCAACTATCTGATGATGCTGTGACTTGCGCTTGACTTAGTTTAAAGTGTGGGGACTTGCATCTACCACACTATCTCATCCAGAAACACTTGATCCTGATGGCAAGACAAGGTCAAGACGACCAAGCGTGATACTAGATGCAGGTGTTGTCTCTAACACATACAGAACCTAGCATTCCTAAAATTGACATCCATCTGGTGTTGACCAGCCTTATCGTTGCATGACTTCGGAGTTTATGTACACACACATATATATCTCGCTTATGGAAAAAAATAAACCCTTATAAAGTTGATTCTCCACTTAATTGTCAAAACAAACGTTTGACATACATGGAAATTTACAGGACTAAATGAACTTCATATAGTCCTGTAAACGCTACCGTAGTTTCTTCCAAACTATCATTAATTTTTGTTTTTAACACTTCGATACGCGCGAGATAAGATGGAATTATTTGAAATTCAAGTATTTATTTTTGCATATTCTGATAGCAAATCATCCTTAATCTTAGACAAAAATAAAAATCGATTCAAAAACCTTAATATATTTAAATACGTTATCCATCGAGACAAAAATTGCAGTGACTACTATTTTTAAGAAATAGTAGAAAAAATTTAATATCCTGCTTTTCATGACAAAATTCAGGTTTTTCTCTTTTTGTAAAAAAAACAATTACTAAAAAATAACGGATTTTAATAGATTAAAAAAAAAAAAGAATAGCTTGATTTTTTTTTGTTTTTTTTCCCCATTTTTTTGTGTGTGGGGGGTTCTTAAGTTACATTATTAGATCTATAAAATGGAAGTGAACTTTTAAGTAAATGGGGAGAATGTTGCCGTTGATTTGTTTTTTATAGGTTTCAAGAGATTGCATTC
This sequence comes from Euprymna scolopes, assembly GCF_053919585.1. Taxonomy (NCBI): domain Eukaryota; kingdom Metazoa; phylum Mollusca; class Cephalopoda; order Sepiida; family Sepiolidae; genus Euprymna; species Euprymna scolopes. The sequence continues at coordinate 68,802,964 of NC_136494.1, read as the reverse complement.
TACCTTATATACGTATTTGTCATACGGTATAATCACGTAGATACATCGTTCTCGTTAGATCACCGAAGTAAAGCATCGTTAGATCTGGTCAGAACAAAAAAGGATAACCATTTTGTAAATATCAGGGGTGGTATGTGCACCATGTTATTTCTGCGTTGTTTTCCGTCGTTCTTCGTTTCTACTTGCCACTGGATTCAAGCAGTGCCGAATCGGGATAGGAGTAGTTATTGTGCAACTCTTGCTTTACAATTAAGCACATGTCGTCTATCGTTCTTCCAAGAGGATCAGATGGTCTGTAATTCCGACTGACGCACAACATCATCGTATTACACATTATAAACGAAAACTGATTTGACATTATCTTGAAATAAGTTTGGAGGGAAATGGAAATCTTTTCTGTTTGAAAATGTACATTCACAATTTAAAAATATACCTAGGTTTTACTTTTTTATGAAAAGCGAAAAGACAACTTAAATATGCACAAAACTTAACTGGACACTTTTTTTTTTACTGTTTCATTTTTGTTACTAAGGAGTAGTATTTTTACCGTCTAATGATGATCCCTTCAAATGATGCATAAAAATTGATACTTTTATTTATGGCTATGGGAAGTTATTTTCCTTTTATTTTAAACTAACTTGGGTGCCAAAAACAAAGCGGTAGTATGCAGGCAGGCTCGACCCCGTACCGCGAAGAAGGTGAAAAAAGTCAAGTCTTTGCCATTGCGTCCGTCGCCAAACCGAAAGTGGCGAAGGTTTAAATTAAGGCTAGTTAATCGAAAAGAGGGGATGACTTTCGAAAATATTGGCGAAAAAAGCGTCCCCTCCCTGTAGAAAAGTGCCCAGTTGAGGGTAAAAGGAAGTAATGTTTTTAGCCAATATTTCGATATTTGTCGTCCGAAGAGTCTAGCTTTAAAATGATACCGATCTAAAAAAAATCCGTCGCCTCTGTCGAAAGTTTTAGGCAAACATACATACATACATACAAACAGACAGGTGAGATTTACATTATAGATTATCAAAAGTAATTTATTTTCTGTTTCTGTCTTTTATTTTAAGACAGTCTAAACCTTTGTGTAAACATTGGTTTCTCCGCTCTGTCAAATTCTCTTCTACCACTTTGATTATAAATGTTTTAAAACTTTTTTTTTTTTTACACAAATTTACTCAAGTTCTAGTAACAGACTCACTGCTTTCTATATTATCATTTAATCTTTGTATGAATTCCAAACCACCTTCCCCTGTAAACAGTATTATTCTCTTATTCATTGTTTAAACTTATGACACCACGAGTAAAAGAGGGTTTGATTTCCAATCTCTTCCCAAAATAATTTTTAAGTTTCTGAATTTTTTAGATGAAGATGGATTATTCGTATTTTTTGGACTCTTCGGACTACTGTTCTCATCTTGAGTGTTATTTTCGCGTCTCGGACTTTTTAACATCTTGCATAGCTTAATATCATAAATGCATCTGAAGTTTTATTACCACACAAGCCGAAAAGCCCGACATATAAAATTAACAGTAGATTCATTGAAATAAGAGGGCGATTTGGAAATATGTTTCTGTTTAAAGCACAATTGCAGTACAGTACTTGACTTTTTCATTTAAAACTTAAATTCAAACATAACTTAAAAAAAATTTTTATATATAAAATCAACAGTAAGTTTTTTACAGTTCAATGTCGATTAAAAATTATTGAACTAAGTCACTGCGAAAGGTATGTGAAGTTGATAGCTAGAACAATCGCGGATAGGTCAACAGTTATGAATAATCTTGAAAATGTACTACAAAATTACTTCAGGTATCAGTTGGATACCATATTATGCATATTAGCTCTTCCATAAATATAGAAACTAATACATATTAGGTTGCTTCATATTTATTTGTTTAAAGCAGTAATGCAATCAACTAAACCGACGGAATATTTTCGTATAAGGTTTTCCATTTTTACTAACAGTATTCTTATTGCGATTACTTATCTTATTACTGCTTTTTATTTTCACTGGTATTCGGGTGCCAGTAAGCCTCCCCAAGGTCCAAGTCAATTTCACTCCTCCAGTCTAGTTTGATTTCTCTCCGCGGTCTTTTCATTGTCCTAAACTCTTCTCGACTATTTAATATGGTGCCAGCCGTGCTGAAACAATTTTTTTTTCATGGGGGTCACCACTTATCAAGGCCCGAAGGCCACTCATGGATAATGGTTATTGCGTGTACAGTAATAATTGAGATAGTATTGTAGTAATCATTAATATTGGGGGTTTTGATAGTGTCTTACTTAAGGGAGCGGTTTGTCAAGAGTTTGTTTATATTGGACTTGAAGACGTCCAAGTTGTAGTCAGGTGGGAAACAGGCAAGCGGCAGAGAGTTCCACTGGCGTGCACTTCTAAGAAAGAAGCTTTGCTCATGGAATCTACGTTTTGATTTAGGCACAGATAGTGGGGAAAATTATTGACAGTAGTTTCAGCCAGACGGGTGTTTATCGTGAAAGATTGGCGAGGGAGGACGAGGGATTGGAGCTCAGACGCGCACCTGCCATGGAAATAACGATAAAACAAAGACAGGCTCGCAACGTCTCTTCTGTGGGAGAGAGGTTGCAGGGAAGAGAAAAGGGCACCCCCTACTAAACCACGAAGTCTATTTTGTACTCTGTCAAGGCAGGGTAGGCTGTTTTTAGCAGCTCCTGTCCAGATGTGGCAGCAGTATTCCATCCTTGGACGTACTTGGCTTTTATACAGATAGAGAATTGCATCAGTAGTGAGATATCTTCTGGAGCGGTAGAAGGATTCCACCATTTTCCCCGCGTCACTGGCAACATATTTGATGTATGTGTTTCATTTCAGATCAGGAGTAAAGGTCAAACCCAGAAGCTTGTCAAAACATGGAGCCTCCCCAAGACGAGCCATCCATTTCAATTGATGCCAGATGGGGATCAGGGCGTTGATGATGTAAAGATAGAAGCTTGGTTTTGGATGCATTAAACGTGACCAGCGACCTATTCCCCATCCTTGTACTACGTGCTCAAGATCAGAGATAATTAGAGATAACTTTGTCATTTACGGTCTTTGATGTGTTGCCATTTATTTATTAATATTTTACTAATATTTTGCGTGTCTATGTTCTTGACTTTTATTTTATTCTTAGTTATAATCTTAGTATTTTTGTTCTATTATTACTATTGTCTGTATCACTGTTAAAATTACTATTTATCGTACTGTTAATATTAACAATGTCGCGTTTCTTAACACATCTTTACTATTTTCTTGGTCAACTCGCATTTGTGTTAAGGAATATATTCATTATGCGATAATTTTAATTTATTAGTGTGGCATCTTCTACACTAGAATGTTCACGTGTTACAATAAAATGTTTAAGCTTTTGAGCGGTTTCATTCTAAAAATAATACAGCGGTGTTAAAATATTTAAAATGATTTAATCACCTTTTTAAATTAGGCTAATTCAGTCATAAAATCTTTATTAACACGATATTACGATGCAAATCTAAGTGCAACTGCTATAAAAAACAAACAAACAAAAAACTTAAATACTCTTTCTAGGACTAGTGAAATGAATTCCTCGAACAGAACAGTTCCGCCACGCTTTCGCGTCTTTGTATGAATATTAAAATTAAGATATAATAATAAACCTTATGTTTAGAATGTTTATTCAATTGAGATAAAAATTCATAACATGGTTTCTATTCTTAGAAAATATCTCCAAATCACGGGCTTTAAAAAATATAGATTTAGCGAATATCATTTAATTGGTGTCAATATTTTTACCGAGGGCGTCTAATCACTTTTTTTACCCTTTACATAATGTTAAAACTAAATATATCTTGCATTATGGGGTTTTGCGTCTTAAAGCTGTGTTTCAAAATTAATATTTGGCTAATAAGTTTACAAGTAGAATCCTTAAAAAAGACTGACAATTTTAACATGCTATAATTTAGAAAACGTCCGACCACAACACATAAATTCAAAATTGCAAAATTTTACGAGAAAAAAAAAATAACGGAAACCTTGTCAAATATTGTTATATATTCAGGTGGAAGATATTATAAAACGTGTCATACGGTGTTTGTGAATATATTCCATAACGACGTACACGTTGAATAGTTGGGTTTATCTTTTTCTCTGTATATTCGTGTATGTGTAAATGCATGTGTGTATATATATATATATATATATATATATATAAAATGTCGTATCATTTAGTTGATTGTATAATTTAACATTTATGCAACAGTTCTGACAGGAAACGATTGACGTGGACGTATCAAAGCAGTTGTAGACAAGTTATTTTTTAACATGTATTAATAACACAACACATACCCGAATTATTTATGAACATTTCTCATGATCTGGCCGCCATTTTCAGAGATTACACGTTCTTTACATCTTGGCTGTCCTAAGTGACGCCGCTTTCCACGTCATCTTGGTCGTCCGTTCTCTCTGATGTCCAGCTAACGACTGCTTAGAATCTCCCCAAATCTACATACATCACATGTTCCTTTACACCACATCATTACGTGTCTCGGTCGAACCCGATGTAACCCCAATCTTGTTATTTGTTTATGCAAACCCAGAAATAATGTTTACATCTATTTTTCTATTTTCACATTCCTTTTGCGATTTATATGTCAATCATTCTTTCCCCAATTTAATTATTTTTTCTTCTAATCATAATTGTCCAGTAACCCGCCGTCGCTCAAATCGAATAATAATGTTTTAACGCTTGGTCCTGCTTGCCACAGTTAACAGATACCATGCTATGATCACAGCCCAAAGGGTCATAACATTACAATATGTTCAACTGTCAATATTTAAAATGCAATTTTTTGATGGTCACATAATTTCGATAGCTACTTAAAGATACTTGAACTTTGTCATAAAGCAGGAGATAATTATGAATTGCTTGTGGGCATGAGCGAATACTTAATCGCACGCACACACACACACAAACAAGAATGTCGACATTCATTTTAAAGGAAAAAGTGCCATTTTAATATTGATAAAGTGCGTTTCCCTTTAGGCCTGTTTCCTTTCACAGGGCAAATATGCAAATATTAAAAAGAAAAACTCCAATTTGAAAAAAAAAAACGTTTTTCTTTTTAGTATCAACTCTAACCTGTATTTTATTTATTTTTTTTATTCAAAATTAGAAATGTTGATCTTGGTTTTTCATTTAGTGTGATTGTAACTGGAGAAAATCCATCGGATTAAAACTAAGCTTTTTTTTTTTTGTATTTACACTCGCTGGACAAAATAATGGAAACTACTTGAAGCAATGATTTTTTTAATGGCAGTCTTCCTTCACATGAAATCCTTCCGTGTGGAGCTCTAGGCGAATCGTTTTCTGTTGAAACGGGATTCAGATGATCGTAAACGAGTGCTGTAATTTTGAGTGATGTGGTTTTGTGCTCTTCCTTCACAATCCTTACAATGACTACAATCTCCTCCAGACAGCTTCGGCTTTCTTTTAGAATCTTGGTTAAGGGGGGCATGTTTTTCCATAGGTTGTCATAACTTTTAAGAGTTCTTCTAGATATTGTCACCATCTCGGGTCCTTCTGTTACGGTAGTACCTGTAACACGGAAATCTGTCGTTTTAATTTTTCTTACTACTATGCACTATCTGAAACCAATTAATTCAGTCAATAATAATAATAAAAAAAACTGATCTTTTTGTATTAAAAAAGTGTTTTAAAATAGCTACAAAATGCAGTTTTTTTTCTTTTTTATCTAAATTATATGCGTATGTATCGCTACTATGGTTTTGCCGATTCTGGCACTGACGGTAACATTAAAACCATAATTTCACATGAAAAACTTCGGCGTTCTAATATATGGCGCATTTCTACGCGATCGATATATTCTAGCAAAATAATTTGTATAAAAGTTAGAAAAATAACTGACAAAACTGCACAAATGCAGCTAATAAAATCGAATACAAAAAATAAACAATTACAAAAATAAAAACAGCAGTCAACCAACTTATCGATTGCGTTAATAAACTTATATTTGACTGTAGAAAACTTTTTGACTTTTTTTTTTGTGTACATATATTTTACTACAATCTCGGTAACTTGATAAATCTATTTCCAGTAATGTATTGCTTTACACCAAATGGATATCGTTACTTTATCTACCAAGAACATTCTCATCCAGGAGCACTCGTTTAGTCATTTCCGACTCTGTATTATGGGTAGATATCCATATATCAAAACTGTATCACGTCTAAAGGTTAGCAGACAAGTAATATATACAATTAACATCCAGTTATATTTCTAATTTGACTTGCCATTTTTAAGCTAATGTAACCTATGCTAGACGCTGCAAATATATTTATCTGTGACCTAATTCATTTCTCTTCGAACGAGAAGTATTAGGCCTTGAAATGCCATTGTAAAAAAAAAAAGTGTCTAGAATTTGTATTCATTATTGAATTGACAAATAACCAATATTTAACAGTTTACGCTCGGATCAACAAACTGCTTCAAAGTAACGACTGTATAATTATAAAAAACGGTTAAATATAAGAAAGATACGTAACAGATTTCTTGGAGTCTATTTAAAAATTATGCTGCGCATGTAATAAAGACGTTAATCGGAAGAAAAACAAAATGACATGCAATAAAAAACAGTAGTGCTTTAGCCAGGGTTGGAGTTTATTATGTAGTGGCAAGGTATATTGCATTGCTTGAGTGTATATTGCTTCTTTTTTTTTTTTTTACATGGTCACCACTTATCAAGGCCCGGAAGCCACTCGCGGATAAGGGTTATTGCGTGTACAGTAATCAATGGGATAGTATCGCAGTAATCGTTAATATTGGAGATTTGATAAAGTGTCTTACCTAAGGGGGGCGATTCATCCAGGAATTTGTTTATGTTTGACTTGAAGACATCCAAGTTGTAGTCAGGTGGAAAACAGGCAAACGGAAGAGAGTTCCACAGGTGTGCGGTTCTAAGAAAGAAGCTTTGTTCATGGAATCTACGTTTTGATTTAGGCACAGATAAAGAGTGGGGAAAATTTCTGACAGTGGTTTCAGCTAGACGTGTGTTTTTCGTGAAAGAAAAAGGGACAAGACATTGGAGCTCGGACGGGCACTTGCTATGGAAATAACGATAAAACATGATAGGCTCGCAACGTCTCTTCTGTGAGAGAGAGAGAGAGGTTGCAGGGAAGAGAAAAGGGCATCCCCCCATTAAGCCACGGACGGAAAGATTTGAGCATTGCCGATGCACTTACGATGTAGGAGAGACTATTCGGTTTTGAGGAGGGTAAAATTTGGTAAGCTAATATTGTTGTTGTTGCAATATTTTGGACTTGTAATGGGGTATATATTTATTTTCGAAAAATATAAAATTTCCAGAAAAATTTGGCACAATGCCGAACATGGAGGAGGGGGAAAGGACGGTCTCCTCTGTCTAAAGCTAACTAATCTAACCTAACTAGTTCCTACTGTCACTCTTTCACCACAATACCACATTCATACTATACATCCATCAGCGTATAAATCCTTCGTCAGTCACCATAAGAACATCATACCATGATAAACGAATTAAAATCAATAAAAAATGGGGGTTTGGGATATAAAAATTTTATAATACAAAGAAAAAAGGAAGTATTTACAATGTTAGTAACAAAAGACCCCCCCCCTGTTGCTAAACTGTGGCAGGTGCGCTGATTTGCCAGTCGAAAAGGTGATGCGGGTCCGAACGCTTTATTTAGACACCTCTTACAAAAATTTCGAAAGGGAACCCGCATCTCTGGCGAATCAAGCCATCTGTCAGGGAGGGGAATGGGGCTAAAAAAAAAAGAAAAAAAAAGGGACAAACTTAAAAAGGGCCTAATGATCGCTATCACACACTAGTTAGGTTATGAACACAAGAGCCTAGAAAATGGTCCTACTCTTGCCTAAACCGTGACCTACTCTATACTTTAAACGAGTACGGGCTGACGTTCGTTTCTGCTACCAAAAATTCTTTTCCTAAGGAAAATCCAAGAACCAATCAAGACTTGCTTCTCTCACCCGACACACACGCGCAACTGACACCCACCTTTCAATAAAGTCTGAGGAAGAGAGTCTCTCTCGGCCTTGATACGACTCTTCAAATGATAACGGAAGATTCGTACAAGGTCGAGGGGAGCGAAGTCTTCAGATCCATAGACCACTCTCGTACGTGTGTTCTAGATAACACCTCTCATCACTGCTAGCAAGGTCAAACACAATTCTTTTCTAAGCCTATCCGCTGTCAGAGCCCAATTGCTACATACAAGCCGGAAAATCTTTATTGGTATCCTCATTCCAGAGGCCACCGTCTTGTGTGCACATTCGATCTAGGTAGTAGAGTCGTAGTGTGTGGAACCGAATCTCCACGTTTGGCATACCTAGACCGCCTTCAGAAGGATGTAGGTAGCAGACATCGCGACAAACCATAGGGGCCTTTCCAAGCCATAAAAAGTTGTAAAGGGCTCTCTGCAAATATAGCAGTGTATTTGACGGGATTGGAAGCACTGATAGACGATTAATGAAGATTGGATAGATGTGGGTATTACACACCTCTGCTCTCCCCTTTAATGAAAGGTTTCTACTGATCCACAGCGCAGATGCGGATCGAACCGCTTTCAGAACCTCCAACCAATTTTTCTCCAGCTGGAGGTCAGGACCAAACCAGACGCCGAGTATCTTGCAAGGCCCGTCACTCCAACTAACGCGCCCCTGAAGCGGCATACCCCTCCAGGCACCAATGTGCAAACTCGAAGACTTGTCACAGTTAATTTTGGCCCCCGTTACCGTTTCATACAATCTGATTTCTACACCGACGACACCAATTTCAGAACTGCTCGTTACAAGCACAGTTACGTCGTCGGAATAGACGGAGTACATTACCTGGGCATCCGCACCTGGCAAAGTGATTTCGCGCAGGACCGAATTCACCCGTACCTGCGCAAAAATGGCTCTATCGCAAGCACGTATAGCATGAGTGATAACGAGCACCTTTGACGAATTGAACGTGATAAACTGAAGGGTATCGACCTTTTCCCATTTACTTCTACCATCACCGCGGGGTTAGCATAGAGAAGATTAATCCACGAGCGAAATTGTGGGCCAAAACCGGCTGCCGACAAAACAGCCCCCAAGTACCGATGATCAACCGTATTCAAGGCTTTGGACTGATCTAAATTGATCAGCGCGGCCTCAGTGTCGACTTTTTCTATCATCAGGGGTATCGTGTGCAAGTTATCCTGCATTGTCCTCTCGGGGCTAATAAGACGAGTCAGGACAAGCTGCAGACGATTTGCGAGAATCTTGGCCAAAATCTTTAACTCAGCGTTAAGCATCGTTACTGATAAATCAAAACTGGTATACCCGAATGGAACTGTATTCGACATTAAAGAAAATGGAAGACTATATTATTTAAATAGCGTAGTTCCATCGAAAACCGCCTGCCATGATCTACAGACATGGCATAAAATTCTTGAACACTGCAATATTCCTGATATCAAAAAGTTGCCGACTGTAGTTGATGGAATGAAAATACAAACATCAAAAAACTTCAATTGCGACGTCTGCACGCAAGGGAAAATGACAAACTATCAAAGCAAGATACCAGACAAAAAGGCTAAAAAGATCCTATCAATGGTGCATTGTGACTTGAACGGTCCCGTGGAACCGATGGCCAGAGAACATTATTGATATGTGTTGAATTTCGTAGATGACCATTCAGGTTTAATAATGATTAACTTTTTAAAGAACAAATCTGATACCCTGTTAGCAACTAAAAAATATCTAGCCGACATGGCTCCCTACGGTGAAGTCAAGTGTATTCGCTCTGACAACGGTACGGAATTCACCAATAAAGACTTTGAACTTTTACTAATTAACCATCATATCAGGCATGAAACATCAGCTCTTAGATCGCCACACAAGAACGGGACTGCTGAACGTGCGTGGCGGACATTTTTTGAAATAGCAAAATGCCTACTCATTGAATCCAAACTCCCTAAAAACCTCTGGACGTACGCACTCATGGCGGCAGCCTATATACGCAACAGGTGCTTTAACAAAACACTATCTAAAACTCCATATGAATCTTTCTGTGGTAAAAAAAACAAATTTAAGCAGAATGGTTCAACTTGCTTCGCATATATAGATAAAAAGAGTAAATTGAATATTAAAGCCGACAGAGGTATATTTCGTGGATACGATAAAAACAGTCCAGCCAATTTAGTATTTTTTTCCAGAAAAAAAAAGAATCCGATGTGTAAAATTCACAGACACGTTTAATTTTACAGACGAAACCCCGTCATATGAAGAAGATGAAATTATATTGCCTCAAATAATTAAAACAAAGAAAGACAATAAAAATGACGGAGACAAGAGTATCCATGATGATGATAAAGTCGAAAGATATCCCAAAAGAAATAAGAGACCCGATTTTTTGCGGTCGACAATATAAAAGATTATCAAATCGACTATTGCTATTCAATGGAAAATGCGCCGAAAAGCTTTAACGAAGTAATTAATTCAAAACATTGTGATGAATGGAAAATTGCCATGAAAAAGAAATAGATGACTTAACCGAAAATGATACCTATACGGTAGTGCCTCTCCCAAAAGATAAACATATTATTTCTACAAGATGGATCTTTACAAACAAGATTACAGCATCAGGCGTAGAACAGTACAAAGCTAGATTTTTTGCTAAAGGGTAATCTCAGATTTACGGTATAGAATATTTTTCTACGTTTTCACCGACCACAAACCTAACGACAATCAGAATTTTACTGCAAGTCGCATCACAATATGACCTAAGCATCCATCAAATGGACGTAAAAAATGCTTATTTGAATGCCCCAATAGACTGTGAAATTTATATTACCCCTCCAGAGGGATTTATAATGAAAAATAAAAATAGCGTGTGGCGACTTAACAAGTCATTATATGGTCTAAAGCAAAATGCTCAGTGTTGGAACACAGTATTTCATGATTATATTATTAAACAACAATTTAGACAATGCGCTGTAGACCCCTGTTTATATACCCAACACAAAGACGATAAACTACTGATTTTGGTTTTGTGGGTCGATGATATTTTAATCACATAAAATTGGGACATAATGTTGACCGATGTTAAGAACAAATTAAATAAAAATTCAAAATGACCGATCTTGGCAAAATATCCTAGTTTCTTGGGATAGAATTTACTCAAAGCAAAGGACTTGTTACGGTGACTCAATCGAGATACATCGACAAAATACTATTAAAATTTGGAATGGGAGAGTGCAAGAAACGCTCTACACCGGTCGAAAATGATATTAATAAAAATATGCACTCAGAATCTGAAATAATAAATGACACACAATATCGCGAAATTATGGGTAGTCTTATATATTTAATGACTGCAACCAGGCCCGACATATGCTATACAGTAACAAAACTGTCACAAAAGTTAACACGACCGACAATGAAGGATTTAAACAGAGCTAAACAAGTCCTGCGTTATTTAAAAGGAACTAAAGAACAGCAGCTAGTATTTAGAAAATCAAGAAATCCCCTAAAATTAGAAGGTTTTTCGGATTCAGACTGGGGAAACAACGAAGATCGCAAGAGTATATCTGGATATTGTTTCAAACTCTCAGAAAATGGGCCTATTATTTCATGTAAATCTAAAAAGCAACAGATTGTATCTCTCTCTACGTGTGAAGCAGAATTTATCGCGATCACACACACGACCCAGGAAGCAATCTACCTTAAAAATATCCTAAAGAATATTTTAGAGCCAGAATTAACTAAAAGCCCCGTAGTAATTAATTGTGATAATCAAGCCAGTATAGTCTTAGCACAGAACACGATAATCAACCGAAGATCTTGGCATGTAGATATAAAATACCATTTCATAAAAAAACGAGGTGAAAAAGGAATCCATTATTTTGAATTACATATCATCAGAACAAAATATCGCCGATGTATTCACGAAACCCTCAACAAGAATAAAGTTACAGCATTTTTTCTCAAAACTTGTCGGGGGATTCGACTAAATAATTTTTTTTTCACGGCCTTGTATGTATATAGATTTCTATATATAAAAAATAGTCCTGGTCAAGACGTTAAACTGTATCCATTTCATTTTTATTAACATTTTAACCTACTAATGCGTAACTAATACTTTTGCTGAAATAAAAAAAACTCTTTTCCTTTCGACAAAATACATTTTGCATGCTTATTTTAAGGCGTGCAGAAATTACAATTGACTTTTATTTATTTTTTCTGTGTACATTAGTTTTCTTTTTTATTTTTCAAAAATGTCCTATCTTTTTTTGCATTGTTTTCATTAACAAAAAACTCTTTAAACGGGTACATATTGCATGTATATTTATTTATATGTATGCGTTTTTCTTTTCTTTTCTTTTTTTTTTACAAAACTGCATAATCAAATTTAAGAAATGACTTCTTTTTTCACATACCCACCCCTTTTAAGGTTGAAATACCTTCCATTTCTTTTATTTCTCTTCTCTGTACACATATCTGGTTTGACATTTGAACACAATAAAAATTGCGTCTTTTTACATGCTAAAACTCTAAGATCCAAATGATTTCTAATTTTTGTTATGTATAATTGAATACAAAAATATATATTTATTTTTGAGCAGAACGAACACAAGGGACTTCCCCATTATAACAAAATAGGGAGGATGTTGCAATATTTTGGACTTGTAATGGGGTATATATTTAATTGCTGCCCACATCAGCAAAATGTGGCACAAGGCCGGAAAGCGGGAACCCCGCAACCTCCCCTAAAGAAGGGGCACTCCTGCAATTTTAAAAATTGCCTGAATAACCACATCGGCATTCCCCGGTCGGGGTGCCTCAGGCAGCAAGCAATAAACTTGCCCCACCGGAAAGCCCGGTGGCAAAGCCCTGGTGGGTGGACCTCCTAGGTATTACCCAGGCGGTGTACCTCAGTGCAACAGGTGCTGGGCCGGTTCCCGGCCCCTCACCTGTTGGGCTGAGTGTCAAGTGACGAATCCTTGACATGTACTACCCTGTCTCCCTGCAGCCGAAGCCGCCAAGAGACCTTCCCCATCAGACGCAGTAATGTGGTAAATATTTATTTTCATAAAATACAATAAAAAAACATTTTAAGAAAAATGTGGCACAAAGCCGAACATGGGGGAGGGAGAAGGGCGGTCTTCTCTGTCTAAAGCTAACTAATCTAACCTAACTAGTTCCTACATTCACTCTACTTTCACCACAATACCACATTCATACTATACATCCATCAGCGTATACATCCTTCGTCATTCACCATAAGAACATCATGCCATGATAATCTAATTAAAACCCATAAGAAAAAGGGGGGTTTGGGATATAAAATTTTATAATACAAAATAAAATGGAATATATACAATGTTAGTAACAAAAGACCCCCCCCTGTTACTAAACTGTGGCAGGTGCGCTGATTCGCCAGTCGAAAAGGTGATGCGGGTCCGAACGCTTTATTTAGACACCTCTTACGAAAACTTCGAAAGGAAACCCGCATCTCTGGCGAGTCAAGCCATCTGCTACCTAAATTGGGGAAGTGAATGAGGCTAAAAAAACAAAAAACAAAAACAAAACAAACCGTACAAACTTAAAAAGGGCCTAATGATCTCTATCACACACTAGTTAGGTTATGAACACAAGAGCCTAGAAAATGGTACTAATCTTGTCTAAACCGTGACTTACTCTGGACTTTAAACGAGTCAGGGCTGACGTTCGTTTCTGTTACTCAAAATTCTTTACCTAAGGGACATCCAAGAACCAGTCAAGACTTGCTTATCTCACCCGACATACACGCGCAACTGACACCCATCTTTCAACAAAGTCTGACGAAGAGAGTCTAACTCTCTCGGCCTTGATACGACTCTCCAAATGATAAGGGAAGATTCGTATAAGGTCGAGGGGAGCGAAGTCCTCAGATCCGTAGACCACTGTAATACGTGTGTTCCAAATAACACCTCTCATTACTGCTAGCAAGGTCAAACAAAATTCTTTTCTAAGCCTATCCGCTGTCGGAACCCAATTGCTACATACATTGATAGGAACCAAAGTTAACGACGATACGTTAAGTATGCGGACCATAAGAACTGTAACAGACTCAATCAGCGGCACCACTATGTAACAATAGACGAAGGCGTGACAAAGTCTCGACCTCATCGTCGCACCGCTTACAAATAGGCGAAACCGCCAAGCCAGCTGAGTTAAGTCTCTTACCGACCTAGAGAGCATCCCGAATTACCAGCCAGGTAAAAGATGCCTCGTCATTAGTGAGGACTCCCGACCCCGGCGCCCAAGGACAGATTGAGCGGAGCTGACCCTTCGTCAAAGGGAGCACCTCACCAATAACATCCCTTACGGATCCCCTCACTAGCACCCGATATAATGCCTTTCGGGACAATAGAAGAGCGTTGGAGAGGCTTTCCTTAACTCTGAAGAGGAACTTCAGCGCGCGCCGGTACTCGCGGTAGAAGGGGCATTCACCTCGGGGCAACCTGTGTGCCTCCCCCTCGGAGTCGTGCACCCCTCTCAAAGCCGGAAAGGCTTTCTTGGTGTCCTCCATCCAGAGGGCACCGTCTTCCCTATCCTTTGTGCACATTCGATCTAGGTAGTAGAGCCGTAATGTGTGGAGCCGAATCTCCACGTTTGACATACCTAGACCGCCTTCAGAAGGATGTAGGTAGCAGACATCGCGACAGACCATAGGAGCCTTTCCAAGCCATAAAAAGTTGAAAAGAGCCCTATGCAAATATAGCAGTGTATCTGACGGGATTGGAAGCACTGATAGACGATAAATGAAGATTGCATAGATTTGGGTATTACACACCTCCGCTCTCCCCTTTAATGAAAGGTTTCTACTGATCCACAGCGCAGCTGCAGATCGGACCGCTTTCAGAACCCCCGACCATTTTTTCTCCAGCTGGAGGTCAGGACCAAACCAGACGCCGAGCATTTTGCAAGGCCCGTCACTCACAACATGGCTTACACTTCTAGAGTTGTTAAAACATTTCTTTTCTAAGCCCAGTGAGTAAGAGACGGTACGTTCAGAATGCGGATCATGAGACCTGTAACAAACTCAATCAGTGATACCACGATGCGACAATAAACGAAGGCGTGACTAAAGCCTCTATTTCATCGCCGCATCGTTTACAAATACGCGAAGTAGCAAAGCCAGCTGAGTGAAGTCTCTTACCGACCCAGAGAGCATTACTTATCACCAGCCAGGTTAGAGAAGCCTCGTCACTAGAAAAACACTACGACCAAGGCACACAAGGCTAGATTGAGCGAAGCTGCCACTTCGTCAAAAGAAGCCGCTTACAAATATCATCTTCCTCAGGCACCGATGCACAAACCCGAAGCATTGTCACAGTTAATTTTGCCCTCTGTTACCGTTTCATACAATCTGATTCATACACCGACGCCAGTAATTTCTGCATTGTTCGTTACAAGCACTGTTACATCGTCGGTATAGGTGAAGTACTTAAGCAGGGAAAAGGCGCCTGGCAAAGTAATTCTGCGCAGTACCGGATTCACCCTTAGCCTGCACAGGAAAGGTTGCAGCGAAAGCTCATCTAGTATCGTTGATAAAGTGCAACCTTGACGAATGAAACGCGATAAGCTGAAGTGTCTCTATCTTTTCTCATTTGCTTCTACAATCACCGCGACCTTTGCATAGAGATGAACCCATGATCGAAATTGTGGGCCAAAGCGGCCGCCGACAAATCAGCCCCAAAGTAACGATAGTCAAGCTTTTGAATGCTTGGAACTTATCTAAAGTTATCAGCGCGGCCTCAATGTCGATTTTTATATCATCAAATATATCGTATGCAAGTTATTCTGGATTATCTTGCCCTTCACGGCCCAAATTTATTTGGGGCTAATGAGACTAGCCAGGACAAGCTGCAGACTATTTACAAGAATCTTGGCCAGACTCAGCGTAAAGCATCATTAAGAACGGATAATTATCTAACCTATCCCCACAATCTTTGCTTATGATTTACAGCTTCACGACACCCATTGTAAAGTATTTGGGGATTGAGCCGTTCTTAAACTATGATGTTAAATAAAACTGTCAGTAAAGGAACAAAGATGTGCGACAACCCCAACAACATTAGGTCAAACCAACGATCCCATCCTCTGTTATGCTACCTTCGCACCTAGCTGCTTCGGTCCTCGAAGGACGAGAAAAGTAAGTCAAATAGGTGTCCTAATAGCAGACCGGCTTCCATGAAAAGAAAAAGCTCCTGGAAATGAGACCGAAACGATCCAGTACACCCTGGTTTGTAGTTATGAAACTCCCATTCGGCAATGTGACACGTGCGATGTGCCAGTCAGTAGCATGTCAAAGCTCCTCTGCACACAGATCTGCGGCCATGTTTGTTGCTGCCTGAAGCATTCTTTTTAACCTAGCCCTAATCACTAAAGCTTGGCCTTCCTTTTCAGTTTGGAAGGCAAGCTGAGCCTTAATTATATAAACGCTAGCACTAGCCCTCCTCGACAGGATCTAATCTCTATGCTAGTGTCGCTGAAACTGCCCTAGATTCTAGATTGATTCCCTTGCTAAAGCTGGTAGAAAAGGACCTAAAGGTTTCCTTAATTTTTACACACCACTTATTTCCAATTATAACCCCGTCAAATCCCGCTGTAGGGTTAGTAAGAGCCTGCCACGGAAGCCCTCTACATCGAAAAACGGCGTGCTGAACTTCTGAGATCGGCTAATCTAGGCTTAGATCTATCTGTGTACCCGTACGCGAACAAGTCTATGATCCGAGTAAACTTTATTGTGGACACTTGGACAATTCAAAACTCCAAGGTCGACTTGCCTAACTAAGAACCGGTCGAAATAAATTAAGAGTTATATAGGACCGGAGCCGCACCTACCTCTCCAAGTTCACACTAAGTCATGGGGCTTTTCATTTCGGAATTTGTCGATAAGTTAAAACTCATTCACGAAATAAAATAGCGTCCTGATCTGTTAGTACCCATAGAAGGTAATCCGAATCGATGTAAATCGGGATCCAGGACCGCGTTCCAATCTCCCGCTAAGATAACCGTTCGGGAAGTACTCATGAACTGTTCGATTCTGTCGAAAAAAAAAAGCCAGCTCATCATGGCTGTTGGGCGCATAAACCCTAATTAAAAGAAACTCTCTGCCTTTTATGTAGCATCCAGCACACAATGTCTCCTCTCTGGATTCATGTAACAAGGATCACACGACGCATCTAGAGACCTTTTCACTAGTCGAGAAACCCCTCTCGAGTTAGAAAGTACGCTGAGTAAGAACAATAAGTCTTAAACAGCGCCCACAAACAGTCATTTATAATAAGGTGGGTTTCCTTGCACGCAACAGATATCGACTCTAACGTGTTGCAGGTCCAGGCTCAAGCAAAATTTTCGCGTCGTAAAAGCTGCCCCCCCTCTAAATACTCAGAGTTGTTTATTTTGGTGTCACTGATTGAAAAATTGTCTTTACCAGAGAGGTGTAAGGTTTTTTCGTGTCCATAGAGGTGTGAGTAGCAGGTGAGGAATGCAGGAGGGGTATTATGCGGGTTAGCTGACGTAGAAAGAACAGGGAGGATTGAGAGGTGGATTTCTTAACAGGGCTGAGGAAGATCAATTTGGGAAGTTTCTGGGGGATTGTAGGAGGCATTACTTTAGAGGGAGAACTTGGTTTCGGCTTCATGGGGGACTTATTTATGTGGTTTAGAGTTACTTGTCGTTGAAGTGCTTGGCTCTGTTTAGAAAGGGGAGAATTGCTAGGTGATTTAGGTGTGGCTGGTCGTTGAACATCCATTTTTTTCGAGATTTACAATCTCAACGTATTTTGCTTTTAAGGTGTCTTTTTCTAGCATCGCCACTTCTCTCGACTGTTTTTTTCCAACGACAATTTTCCAGGGTTCCTTTGCACTATTGTTTTCCGTTGTCACCTCAGGAGGTAGGTAGGGATCTTTTACAGCAAGTTGAATTTCTAAATGTTTTCCCACTTTCGATTTTGTATCTGGCACAGTTTTTTTTCTGTGGACACTCAGATGTAAGGTATCTATTACACTATATAATAACGCCAGAGTAAGACGGAAAGCAATAACAAATTTAATTAAAAAAAAAGAATTAAACACGGTATAATAACGATAAGAAGCGCAAAACATCAGCCAGACGAGTAATGAGGTACATATTCAATTGCTGCTCACATCAGCAATATATGACACAAGGTCACAAAGTATGGATCTAAGCAAACTCCTCTTAGGCAGGGACAGTCTTGAAATCACAAAAATTGCCCGAGTATCCCCGTTGGCATTTCCCAGTCAGGGCGTCTCAAGCAACAAGCAATGAACTTACTCTACTCAAAAGCCGGGTGGCAAAGCCTGGGAGGGTGAACCTCCTGAGTAATACCCAGGTAATGTACCTCAAACGCAAAATTTATATATATACATATATATAATATAAAGCTGAATGTCTGTCTATCTGTGTGTGTTTCTGGTCACGACTAGGCTCCTATATGGTTGACTATTTTAAAAAACTGATTACATATAATGATAGAAGATGTATCAAGACACAGGAATGGGTATGTTTCATCTGCTGACGTTCGGTTTGTTTCCCAAAGGAACGTCCAATTACCAGTCAAGCCTTGCTTCATTCACTCGACAAACATGCTCAACAGACATCCACCTTTCAGCAAAGTGAGACGAAGAGAGTCTAACCCTCTCGGCCTTAATACGAACCTTCAAATGATAACGGAAGATTCATATAAGGTCGAGGGGAGCGAAATCCTCAGATCCGTAGACCACTTTCTTACATGTGTTCCTGTGGTTAGAAGCAAGAAAGACAAGTCTTACCGTGGGTGCTCAGCGAGTGAGTTCACGCGAAGAAAAGGAAGAACAAACATGGCGGCCAGCATTTTTATTACGTCCGTTCTCACGTAATCTCGTGTGTGCGTGAAGATGGAAACTATAAAACAATGTTCATTTCTCGGTGCTGGCAGATTATTCCCGATCAGGCAGGAGAGAATGCAACGAGAGTAGAGACAGAGGACTGTAGCGATAATCTTTCTTGAACATTCCGTTTGTGTATTTGAGGTGAACCCCCCCCATTATACTTCAAGCTATTTCGGCATTGTTTCCAGTCGTCCAGGACTACTCTGACACTGGATCCAAGCAGTGCCGATTCAGGAGAGGTGTGATGGTGGATTACGCAACCCTTACTTTACAATTACCCGTGCAGCTCCTCCATACATGGGGTATCTATAGTCTTTTGAGATTGAACGGAGGCTTACACTTTTCAAAAAGAGAACAAAAATGAGGATAGGGAGAAATTAAATCTAACTGATATTTCCAGAGCTTCTTGGCAACATGGAGTTGCAAATAGGCAGATTTTAGATCTACCAACGTAGATGCGCCATTCATCTGCCTCCATTCCCTAATATTCTCACTGCACACATCTACGGTGTCGCCTCCCGTATGGCACTTAACATGACCGTTCAGCTCTCGGAAATCCAGGACCGGTCTTACTTTCCCTTTAGTTGTTTGCAGAACGGCCATCAACGACAAAATGTCCGACTTCACATCATCCGTCCAAGGCATCAATATCCCCTCCTCAATCCATCGGTGGACTTCTTGTAGCACGCCACCCTGTTTGTCAGCGATGGCGCTTGATGTTTCCATGCCCGACCAGGGTAGTGTGAACCATGGTAGTGGTGCAGCCAGTGTCAATCAGGGCCATAACTTCCCGTCCACCGCTCTCCGTCGAATTCGGCTCGGAAGTCCTGATCTTTGCGTGAACTCACTCGCTGAGCACCCACGGTAAGACTTGTCTTTCTTGCTTCTAACCACAGTTCCAAATCACAACTTTCATCACAGCTATCAAGGTCAAAAACATCTCTTCTAAGGCGATCAGTTGTCGTTGCCCACTTGCTACAGATTGGTAGAAACCAGAGTAAGAGACGGTACGTTCAGAATGCGGACCATGAACCTGTAACAAACTCACTCAGGCCACCACGATGCAACAATAAACGAAGGTGTGACAGTCTCGACTTCAACGGTGCACCGTTTACAAATAGGCGAAATAGCTAAGCCAGTTGAGTGAAGTCTCTTACCAACCCAGAGAGCAATACTTATCACCAGCCAGGCCAGGGAAGCCTCGCCGTTAGTAAAACACCACGACCTAAGCGCCCAAGTTCAGATTGAGTGAAGCTACCACTTCGTCGAAGAGAACTCCTCACTCATATCATCTCATCCGGGCACCTATGCACAAACCCGAAGCGTTGTGCAGTTAATTTTGGCCCCTTTTACCGTTTCATACAATCTGATTTCTACGACGACACTAATCTCAGCATTGCTCGTTACAAACACTGTTGAGATTAGTGTGCATAGGTTTGTAGTCACAGTAGGGGATTTCATTAAACGCTTGTTTGTCTAGATTGAGTTCGAAAGTCTATGTAGAGAGGTGCTCGTCGTAGGTTATCTTTGTTATTTCTCCATATTTCATAAAAAACAGTATTCCCCTTCCATGTGAAAGGGAATATAGAATACGAAGTATGTAATCCGGCGTAATAATGTCTTGTTGAGAAAGCTCAACACAGTCCTCGACTGTCGCAAAAAGAGTATTCCATGTGTGGAAACCTTTCTATTTAATAATTCTAGTCGGCCGTATCCCAGTTCTCCCGAGCACTTTTAGGATTAATTCACTTGAAGAATTAATGACTTTCTTTTCTACGACAAAAACTTGTAGAGTTGGTTTTGAGATTTCTTCTAGTTTAGGTAAGTCAATAAGACCCTTTTGAGTAACGAGGTGTTGAAAAGACCTCGCTCTTTCAATAAATTCTTACACGTTGATTATAATCTTAAGGGAGTGGTCTCAATTCTAGTGCGGGGATGACTATCCCCCAGGCCCCTTTGCCGTGTTTGGTTCTTTCTGCTGGTGGCTAGGCATAACCATAGCAATAACGAAAAAAGAAAAAAAAAGTCCAAAGCACGGCGTGTTAAAAAAAAACAAAAAACAAACATAAAAAACCTATAAAGAAAATAATAATAAGAAATAAAAGCAACAACCACCAATAACGATAATAACAGGAGAAAGAAGTGGCAAGAACGCAAAATAATAACAAACGCACAAGTAATGGTGGTAGATATTTGATTGCTCTCCACCAGAGCAATGTAGGTCTCATGGCCAAGAGAGTGGGAGATGGGCAAGTTTCCCTAAAGGGGGAGCACTCTTGCCTCGACAAAAATTGCCTGAGCATTTCCATCGGCATTCTTCGGTCGGGACGCCTCGGACGACAAGTAATAAGCCGGACGGCAAGGCCTGGGAGGATGGACCTTTGGGTGAAACCTAGGGCGCGTACCTCAATCTGACAGATACCGGGCCGATTCCCAGCCCCGCACCTGTCAGGCTGAGTGTCAAGAACGGATCCATAACGAATACTTTCTACCCAGTCTCCAAGCCGCAATGAGACGCATCCCATCCCATTCGCCGAAAAAAGGCAATCAATCGAAATGCCACATCCTTTACGGTAACATCCACCATGTGCAATCTTCTTTCCGGATCTGCATATACAGGGTCACACGACGCATCAAGAGTGCGCTAAACTAGCCAGATACCCCCCCTCCCTTGAGTGGACATCAAAATGTGCTGAATAGAGCTGAAAGTCTCTAAGCAGGTGTCGAGCTGTATTAATGGCAGACCGGATTCCATGGAAAAAGCTCCAAGAAATGGGATCCAAACGTCTCTAGTACACTCTGGTTTGTAGTCACGGTACGCCCATCCGGTAACGTGACACGTGCGATGTACCAATCAGCAGCTGGTTGAAGCTCCTCTGCAAGCAGTTCAGTGGTCATGTTTGTTGCTTCCTGTGATATTCTTTTTAACCTAACCCTAAGCACTAAAGCTTGGTGCTCCTTTTCAGTAAGAAAGGCAAGCTGAGCCTTAATTATATTAACGCTAGCAATATTCCCCTCCACCACCGCCTGATCAAATCTAGATTTTAGTGTCGCTTTTTCTGCCCTAGATTCTAGATTGAGTCGTTTGCTAAACTGGCAGAAAAGGCCCTAATTAATTTCTTAATTTTACTCACCACTTATTCACAATTATAGCCCCCGTCAGTTCCCGCTGTAGGGTTAGTAATAGGACATCACGGTAGCCCTACACAGAGAATAACGACGTATTGAGCTTCCAATAACCAGATAATCTAGTCTTAGGTCTACCTAAGGTTACCCGTACACGAACAAGTCTGTGATCAGAGTAAACTAGATTGTGGAAACTTGGACACTGAAAACTCCTACGTCGACTCGCCTAACTAAGAACCTGTCGATATATCTAGAGTTGTATGGGACAGGAGCCGTGTCTACCTGTCCAAGTCCACACTAAGATGGGGACTTTTCATTTTGGAATTTGTCGATAAGATCAAACTTATCCACCAATTCACGAAATAAAACGGTATCATGATTTCTATTAGCACCCATACAAGGTAACCCAAATCGATATAAATCGGGATCCAGAACCGCGTTCCAGTTTCCCGCTTATACAGACATTCGAGAAGTACTCATGAATTGCTCGGTTCGCCGAAAAAAGGCATCTAGCTCAACGTGACTATTGGGCGCACAACCCCCCAGAAAACGAACCGCTCTACCCTTTATCGTAACATCTAAAACACAAAGTCTCCCCTTCCGATCCATGTAATACGGGTCACACGATGCATCTAGAGACCTGTGTAAGCACAAAACGTCTTAGACAGCGCACGCAAATGTTCACCAGAGATAGGGTGTGTCTCTTGCGCTCAATAAATATTCACTCCAAGGTGCTGCACGTCCAGGCTCAAGCGAAATTTAGCCCCCGGACATTCAAACTTGCAAGATGAGATCCATGACATTTTTAGGTTTCTCCACCACTTATTTCCAATTTTAGCCTCGTCAGTTACCTTTTTATTGTTAGTTTAAGCTGTTTCCGGAAGTCCATCACATCGAACAACAACGTGTTGAACTTCCAGTAATTAGCAATCCTAGGTTCAACACTATCTAAGTTTACTTGAACCCGGACAAGCCTATGACCCGAGTAAACTATATTAGGAAAACTTGGACAGTCTAATAGCCCTAGTTTGACTCTCCTAACCAAGAACCGGTCGATCTAACTCGAAAGTTGCACCGGATCAGAGTCGCGTCTACTTGTCGATAAAGTCTCAAAACACTTTAGCGTCTCGGTTCTGATTAATAGCCCTTAAGGTATTAACCTCGCGATCTTACTCGGGATCCAGGATTGCGTTTCAGTCTTCTACTAAAACTATCCAACGAGACGATATCATAAAGGGCTCGATCCGCCGAAAAAAGAAGGCGCATAAGTTGAAATGTCACATCTTCTACGGGAAAACTCAACACGTGCAATCTTCTTTCCGGATCTGCATATACAGGGTCACACGAGGCATCATAGTGCGTTCAACTAGCCAGGTAACCCCTTTTCGAGTGGGCATAAATCGGGAATTTAGAGTAGCTAATCTTAAGGCCATTGTGGTTTACTTAGGGTTGAACAAACATAGACGGTGTCAAGACACCGACATCTGTCCTCATAGAACCAGTGGTCATCTCAGTGGTAATGCACCCGTCAGCGGACAGACCACCGATGTCTAGAGGGAAGATTGATTTAATGGCCCTATATAATGATGGATGCATTTTTATATGGACCCGACCAACACATGACTTTTTGATTTCTGCGATCTCTTCGTCGTTAAAAAAGCAATAAGAGGAAACAAATCGGAAATCCTGTTTGTCCCCCCCTCCATCATTGTCTATAAACCATTTGCATCCCCCACTAGGTCTAACACGCTTAACACGCTTTTGGATTCAGGAAAGTCCTCTGGGTTGGAAATATCTTTTTTGTTTAGCGTTTTGAATGCTAGAATTTTATAGTCCTTACTTTTATGTGTTTTCACATCTCGCTCGCTCTCTCTCTTTCTGGAGAAATCTGACAAACAGATTTGCCTATGTAAAAGATGGCGTTTTTTCTTCTTAAATTCTCCTTCCCTAGAAGGGCTTCTTTGCCTTTTTTTGTCAGAACGGGTTGGAGGAGGCATGTCTGATTTCAGAAGGGGGAGCGGCGCTTTGAGGCGTGTTTACTGGGGTCTAGAAGGGGAAGCTTTGGGACTTTTTTTCTAGATGGGACACCTAAAAAAAGTCATGTTTTTCTCTAACGGGGAGTGGGATATTTACAGAGGCTGAGACTTTTGCAGGGGAACGTTTTTCTTTTGGGAGGGGATAGTTTGTCGGATTCGGGTTTTTTTGGAAAAGGGACTCAGGAAATAGGACGGATTTTTCTAGTCTCGTTTCTAGTCTGATGATTCTTGTAACTTCAAAAGTTCTTTAAACTTATTACCTCCTGGGTCATTGCTTGTTCTTATTTGTAGTTTTTCTTCCTTTGTAAGAGACTGTGTGTAGGATTTCCGTGGGGAACAAATTTCCACTCCTCTTTCATGGTTGCATATGGCTTCGAATTCGTCTTCAAAGAGAGATACCCGACGGTCTTTCTTCTGCCCATATATCCCATTCTCAGTATGTAGTCTATTGTGATGATCTCAATTTTGGAAAGTGCAACGCAGTCTTCCTCTGTTTTAAAGAGCGCTGACTAGGCGTTATATCCTCTTGACTTAGTTATCCGTTCTGCTCTCATTCCAAGAGTAACTATGAGCTTTCTTTCTGTTTCTTTTGTTGATCTTATAAGCTTTTTGCCCTTTCTGTCAATTACGAATAGTGAAATTGTTCTATTTGTGAACTCTTGAAGTCTGGATTGCTCAAGAGTAATCCCATTGTCCGTGACATATTCCATACATTTCTTAGCTTCTCCAATAAATGACATTAATCTTCACAGTTGGAGGCTTCTTCCAACTTGCATTCTCTGGTTTCATCTTCTCCTTCGCAGTCCGACGGTACACAGCTGGCAGCCGCCATGGCCGACGGGAAACAAATGAAAAACAAAATCCGGCGTAATAAATAACGACGTTGGAGGAAAAGAACAAAGAGCAAGAATAATTATAATAATAACGGTAATAACAATAAAAACGCATAAAGACAAATCAAACGAGTTATGAGGTATTATCCCAATGATTTGGACGATCTTATTTATAACAACTGTTAGGACAATCAACCTTTTCCTTTTCTCGGCCTAAACTCATTCGCTGAGCACCCACGGTAAGACTTGTTTTTTCTTGGCTTCTAACCACACTGACATGGAGAATTCCCCAGAAGACAGCCAGCCAAATCAACAGAAAACAGTTGGTAAGTCCATTAGAAAAACAGACAGACTAAGAGAGGGGCGAAATTGGCAGCCTATAAGAAACAGAAATTCAAAAGACTAAAATTTATTTCCAAATTCTAACTTCTAAGAGATAAAAATCCAATAATTGTTTTAAGTCCCCTTAACCTAGACTTTACATCAGTAAAATTCCACAACACGGAAATTATGACCTTTCTTTTTTATGGTTGTTACATATTTGTGTTCCAATAAATATTTACTCTTTACAAAAAAACTTTTCTTTAGAGGTTGTTGACCAAACCGAAAATTTACAGATTTCTGACTAAGCTGTACCAACCTCAAAGAAAGTTATGTGGATCTTTTAAATGTAATATAGGCGTAAAACAATTAAAGGGTGCGATCTGTGTAACATCTAATTATATTATAAGGTTACTGAATTAACATTTATTCACGTTCGCTATGATTATTATGGGGATGTAATTTCAAATATGGAGGTGGAGGTCCGTAATATACAACATAAGAATTATATTATTTTATTCGTTATAATATAATTCTCATGTCGCGTTACTGTTTAAACATACTATCCTATGATATAAATTAAACGGTCAGAAATAATCATCAACCAGGACTATATTATTTTTCAGCATTGAATTTTAGTAATATTGTTTTTTTCTTTTTTGATTCACAGGGAATAAAATTAGTCGGAGAAGGGGCTTCACATTCAGAACTATTTTTCTATCGACCTTCTGTGTGTAAATAGAATGAAAATACAATTCTTGTCCTTTGGTATATGATCGAAGCGTATACTAGTTTTTTTTCCTCGGGTGTAGGAGAAGCCGTTATTGATTAGAAAAAGGAGGGAGAAGAGATGAGAGAGATAAGAAAACGGGGGACTGAGCGAGGGAAAGGAAAGGGGAATAGAATAAGATGGGTTAGATGAGATGATGATGGATATAGAGGTAGAAAGAAAGAGCACGAGATAAATATTAAAAGAAATTACGTTTTACACACTAATTAACTCTTTTGTTTTGTTGCTCATGCCCCCGGGCAACAGCGGGTTGCCATCTTAGTATAAAATAAAGGGCCTGAGCGTATTTTTAAACGAATATGTTTTGTTTTAATCAACGACCAGTCAAGTTAGGTCGAATGAAGTCTTGTTTTGTCTGTTTAAGGGAAAATAAAGCCAGAAATTATTTGCATTTCCAAATGGTATCATCATTTTTTTTTTCTCCATTATTCGAGTTTTTCCTCGAATGATGTTTACATTTTTTTACTCCGTGTCTGACTGAGAAACACACCAAATCTATTTTACTCTCTGCTAGACGTGATAACAACACAACGCGGCGAATTTCACCCCAATCCAGCACTTCTTTGTCAACCACCAAGAGATTTGCGAACAAATTTCCGCGTAATTTTAACATTCCCGCCACGGGCATTGCAATGTAAAACTCATTTCCCAAAAGAAACATGCAATTTCCTTTAAATAAAAACTAATCTAATTCTGACCTCTTTCGGAATGCCGTCTGAAAATTTGGTCAAATGTTCTATCGCTAGCTCTCAGTAAAGAACAAATACAAAATCAAGTAATTTAAGAGATTTAAATTTAAAAATAAATAGCAGTCATTGCCGACTCGCAAAGTTCCCTATTTGATATAATTAAAATAGTAATTAAAAACTAGCGGGACCCGTGGAAATTCCACAGCGAACTATTTCATATGTAATGTATTGATGTTGGCATTCTATGAATGTTTAGCGTTAATCAAGACGCTCTGATATTATTGTAGCTCTTTTGTTAAAACTGCAAAAAGTATTTATTTAAGCTACTAAAGACGTCCGGCGCAGCCCGTTCGTAAAGTACGATTAAATATGATATTTTAATTCTTGCAAATTTCATATATATTATTATAGTTAATGTTCAATGGATTTTTATATATTATAAGGTTACGATTTATATATATATATATATATATATATATGTGTGTGTGTGTGTGTGTGTGTGTAATAAGAACAAGTAGTTAATAAAACATGTTAAAACACTTTGAAAAAGAGTTTAAAATATATTTAATTTTAAAAAAGAAAGCACAAAATAAATGGATAATAGATCCGCGGAGTTTCGAAGGAATACTTCCCTTCTCATCAGAGGGTAGGATTTAGCAAAATGCGGGATCGGCTTGCAAAAGTATTTGATGAAACTACAGGTAAGTCATAGATCTTACTTGGTGACAAATAGTGAAGGAGAGGCAATATGGTGAAGAAAAAGATGATTTCACTTGAATGGATAGTCTGAATCATATATATATATATACATATATATATATATATATATATATATACATATATATATATATATATATATATAATATCCATATGACTTGAGTGCATCAGCTTGAATCGAAACGGAAACCAAAACTTAGGAAAAATTATTGATAAAATTATTTATATAAAAAAATAGATTACTGGAGTGCCATCAACTATAATAGAAAGCGAAACCAAAACTTCTGAAGAATTCTTGGTAAAATGATTCATTACAAGAAATTAAAGTGCAAAACAATTTAACGACAGTCAGTCGGATGTAAGCGTGAAATACAAAATAAGTAGCATACACGCTATCCTATTAATATAGAGATAATCAACATTTCATTAATAACATTGTTGTAAACAAGACAAAATATTTCTCGGTTCTGAATTTTTGAGATGGGGATTGGTTATTCGTATTATTTGGATTCATCGGACTACTGTTCTCATCTTGAGTGTGATTTTCACAACGTTTCGGTCGATTAAACCTCCCACCTTCTTCAAGTGTACTTGTCGAAATTGAGAATGTTTCTGCCCGCAAGGACCCGTGACGCAGTGGTCAGAGTACTTGGAAAAATTAATTGTAAAAATTGATATTCTCATGAAGGTTGAAGGTTCAATTCTCAGTGTGGGTGATCGAAAAATACAATTGCGAATTTCTTAGGACCTCTACCCAGTCATGGCTGATGGAACAAGAGCACACTAACCCCGTGAAGTGAATAAAGGGTTCGGTTTGAAAATCTGTCCAAATTCCAGAATTTGACAAGATACAGCTGAAGAAGGTCGGAAGTTACATCGACCGAGACGTTGTGAAAATCACACTCAAGATGAGAACAGTAGTCCGATGAATCCAAATAATACACAATTTGTGTTCGTTACAATTCTACTTTCAACCGAGTCGTTGTTTGTTTCGTTCACCACACTCTTTTCTTCTACCTCTTCTTTTACACACGTCCGTTCGCTTTAGTGACTAAAAATCGTCTGTCCTCCCGCTTTCCTTTCCTCGTTATTTATGGAATCAGAGTACGAGATTCTCCGAGATTCCCCGAGATTCCACGAGACTTTTTTCCACATAAACGCATGCGGGCGCCATCTTGATTCTCAATTTGTGCTTTGCATGCACAAACGCGCAGCCGCTTTAACGGTAAGCCACTTCTTTCTCCACACTCCCCCCCTGATCTCATGATCACAGAGACGGCAGGGGGGTGGCGATCACCGCCATCGGGTGCTTCTGCGAAGGGGGACAGTGCTGCTCTTGTCTTCGCGTGCGCTCTTATTCACCGCCTGATGGTCGAGGAAGGCTTCATCTCCGTGGAGGCTACTGATATCAGAGTCACTGCTTGATAGGGATGGTGCAAACCAAAACGATGGCCCACTCGTCTCAGAGTCAGAGTGACTCTCATCGTCCACTGGAGGTGGTACATGTGTCGCCGGCCGTAGGTCCCTAACGTGACGGAGTACGCTATCAACCTGGACACACTGCTGACTCACCACATCGGTCACTGTGCCCCGTTTATACTTGTCAGTACATCGGTTTCCTGGCGGCTTCACTCAGACAGCATCCCCTTTGGCATATCGATTCCGTTCTATCTCAGTGGCCACAGTTGTATCGGGGTGGATTCCTTTTTCTCGGACACGGTACTGATAGATTGCGTTTTCAGGCGCTGTTCCTGGAGAGACGCCATCCTTTGGCATGAGATTATACCAGTACACAGCTTCTGCGATGGTGCACTGCTTCCTGGCTGCAATTGTTTTGATGCTGCGATGGCTTCTCTCAGCTATACCATTGCCAGAAGGCACATAAGCGCATCTAAGCCGCAGCCACACACTCCATTCTTGTACGAACTACCTCATCTGATGGCTGCAAAAGGCTGGGTCGTTGTCCGTCAGCACTTCATCGGGCGCACCTCTTTCACAGAACACGGATGACAGCTGGCGAATAATGTTGCAAGAGTCCTGGCGCCCGAGGAGTCTCCAGACTGCGAAACGTGTAGGCCCACAATCGATGAGGGTAAGGAAGTGGTTGCCACCGTAATGTGTGATGTCCATGCTAACTCTCTGCCACTTACCACTCACTCCCAACTCCTCTTTCTTCCATCATGCTGGAGCTGGGTCGATGGATTGGCAGGCCTCGCAACTTTTCACCACTCTTCGGATATCTTTTTTTTCTACTACTGGATCAATCATCTTGGCAAAGTACAGTGTCCGCTTGATGCCAGGATGTCCACACTGTCGATGAATGTTCATGATGCGCGCTGCATCCACATTACACACAACTGCTGCACATGTGTTTTGCAGATTATCAGAAACTCTCCGAGCACCAGCCAGAAGCCATCGTTGAGGGACTTGTCAGAGCATCTGCTCTGTTGAACGCAGACCTGATCAACACTACGTCCACAGTCAGGTCATACTCTATGATGGTGTCGACCAAGGTGGCAAGCCGTCTTCGAATTAACATCTCACTCGATGCTCGTGTCGTCAGCCGTGCTCTTCCACTTAATGTATCGGTTATCCACCGATGAGTGCATGCCGAGTCAGTCATGATATGTAGAAACTTGGCTTGCCATTGAAGCGCCAAGTTAACGCCCTTCAATGTGGCATCAAGTTCGGCCAGGTTTATGTGCCTCGAATCATTCTCTGACCGAAGCCAACAGGCATCTTCAATAATGGAATCATTAACTGCCAGGGCAACTCCAAGGGCCAGTGAACTAGCATCCACCCAGACCGTGAACTCATTCCCGCTGACGCAACACTTTCCCTGAACGGGGTCATCACTGGTCACCCTGGACACAGTCTCTGTCAGCATGCTCCTTAGGGTGACATCGTGTACTGTATCGTCCCATCCCGACGACACGGCTGTTGCACGTCTTTTTATGGCCGCCACGGCCACCTTGAGCCAACCGCACACAGGGAAATGGCCTACCATCTTTCCACAAAGCGAAAACACTGTTCGTCGAGTGATGTTTGATGGGACCTTGGGGACGTGACTTCCTCTTCTTCAGCAAAGTCCCTCCTTGCTATTGCGCACGTGCAGGCCGAGAACTTTTGCTCCATCGCACAGACGCTCTGGTTCCTTACATCTCAGTCCAAAGCTCTCAAAGTGCATTCTAACCGATTGCGCTGACATGAGGCTCTCATTGACGAATATATCATCGATGTATGAGGTTGCACTGCCTCATCTTGCTGCCGGATAGCATGCATGATTGCTCTCATAATGCCTGGTGCCACATTTAGACCGAACCCTAGCCTGGTTAGACAATATCGGGTTCCTCCAATTTCCACAGTCTGAAATGGCCACAATTTCTTCTCAATGCGTATTTGCAGATAGGTCCTGCGTAGGTCCAGAGTTGCCACGTTCAATCGCTGCTGTCGCCACTCCCTTAATTTGAGTGCACACACATCAGCCCTTGCCGTATATGGGTCGACATGCTCATTGAGCTCACGGTAGTCTAGGACCGGGCGGACCTTTTGTTTGGTCTCTTGTACGACGGCCATCAAGGGAATCAGCCCTCGCGGGGGGGGGCCAAGCTCATCCTCTGGGTATGGAAGAAGCCAGCCATTGTCGGTCCACGTTTGCAGTTCTTCTTCATACTGTTCCCTTAGCCACATGGGTGGGGGATATTCCGATAACCGGTTCCGCAAGGATATTGGTGGCTGGTCGTTTGACCACTTCCAAGACGCCGTCCATGCATTGGTATTTCTATCACACTCTGCATGAAAGTCAGGCTCGTCGAGAGTTATGGCAGCACAAACATGTTCCTCACATCGGGAGAACTGTACCTTGCCGGTTCTGTCCACAGTAATTCCACCCAGTTGTGTAATCAAGTCCATGCCCAAGAGTAGGTCGTACCCGAGAAGATCTCCCTCCACAACCAGGGCTCGCACGGCTACTGCAGGCCCGTCGTTGATACTTGCGTGGATAATGCTCACCCAACAAGAGGTTAGTGACCCTCCGCCTACAGTTAGTACCGGAATTCTCTCTGCTTTCCAAGTGGCACAGCATATCTTGCTTACGAGAGTCTGGGTGCACCCAGTGTCCACAAGCGCGAGGCGCTCGCTTCCATTAATGTGTATGCTTACAGTGGGTAGCGCCCTGCTCAATGACGATCTGGGGAGAATACTGGCGCTGTAGCTTCTTCCCCTTGCCCGTTTCTCGGACAGGTGCGGGCAAGGTGTCCGCGTTTTTTGCACTTGTAGCACTGCGTCCCGTCAAGTTTCCGAGTTGATTGACGTGACGAAAGACAATCACGGGCCAAATGGTTGGGTCCTCCACACTTATAGCAGGTTGTAGCTGCGCCCAGGTCCTGCAATCCAACCTGTGATGGTTGTACAGCTGCCGCTTGGTCTATAGTGTTAGGGCTTTTCTTTAGTATTGCTCGTGCCCGTGCCAATACTTCCGATATGTCCATCTCGTTCACTTGGAATGAGGCACGGAGCAGATCTTCCACACTCTTAGGTAATCCTGCAACAAAGGCGCACACTAAGCCTTTGTCTGACATCCCTCCAAAAAGGACCGATAGCTTTTTTAGCTCAGCCAGATACACATCCACCGTTTCCCCGGGATGTAATTTTCGGGCCATGAATTCCTTCCATGCAGTAACTGGATCTAACGCAAATGCTGTAAAAAGGGCGCGCTTGATGCAGGCAAAATCTGTTTTCTTCTCATCAGCCAACTGCTAGTATACTGCATATGCTCCCTCAGTGAGGCGCATTGGGACCACGCATTCCATACGCTTCACCCCACTGAGCTGACATATTAATTCTGCTTTTTCCACCCATTCCTGCACTGAGTGATCAGTGCTACTGCCATCAAACAGGGGAATTAGCTTGGGGTCAAATCCTGACGTCATGCCGGAATAGCTTGTGTTCGTTACAACTCTACTTTCAACCGAGTCGTTGTTTGTTTCGTTCACCACACTCTTTTCTTCTACCTCTTCTTTT
The DNA here is from genome assembly GCF_053919585.1 of Euprymna scolopes. Taxonomy (NCBI): domain Eukaryota; kingdom Metazoa; phylum Mollusca; class Cephalopoda; order Sepiida; family Sepiolidae; genus Euprymna; species Euprymna scolopes. The sequence goes on along the minus strand of NC_136494.1, from coordinate 68,770,456 downwards.
ACACACGTCCGTTCGCTTTAGTGACTAAAAATCGTCTGTCCTCCCGCTTTCCTTTCCTCGTTATTTATGGAATCAGTGTACGAGATTCTCCGAGATTCCCCGAGATTCTACGAGACTTTTTTCCACATAAACGCATGCGGGCGCCATCTTGATTATCAATTTGTGCTTTGCATGCACAAACGCGCAGCCGCTTTAACGGTAAGCCACATCTTTCTCCACACAATTATATCCCCTTTCTGACTTTTTTTTTATATGAGTATAATTAATTTGCATTATTCAGATCATACGTTATATATTGTTTTTATACGGAGTGTCAGCAAGGACTCGTGACGTAACAGATAAAGTACTAATCAAATTCAGTTCTAAGTGACACTCTTATGGAGGTTGAAAAGTCAATCCTCAGTGCGAAGGATACGAAGAATACAATTATGAAATACTTGCTGATACAAACAAAACATGGTATCGATATGGATTTCATGAAGGGTTCCGTTTTATAATTGTGTGCAGATACCCGAGTTCGACAAGATACACCTGAAGTTTCATGGGTGGAAACGTTGTGCGAATAACACTCAAGATAAGAACAGTAGTTCGAATAATGCAAACTAGTGGGACCTGTAGAAATTCCACAGCAGCATCTTTCATATTTAATATATTGCCGCTGGTCATTCTGTGGACGTTTAACGTGAATGCAGACCCCGGGATATTATTGTAGCCCTTTTATGAAAATCATAAAAGTATTTAAATAATTTGGTTAATGTAGTGTCAGAATATATCTGGTTATTACGGTTTATTTTCAATATCCTTATAAGCGCTTGTAACATATTCTCATTGTGTGGACGCCCGGCGCGAACGGAAACCCCATGATATCATTAAACCATCTTTAGGCAGATCAGATACTACTCCTGAATCCTAGATAGAAGACCAAGAAGGTATATTTTAGTTTCACGTAGGTCCATTGTTTTTTGTTTAATTGTCTTTTTATATGGAGCCTTCGGTGATCGGGAGGTCCTATTTTTTAAAAGGAAGATTAGGTGATAACATACAACGAACACTAAATTAGTATATAGATACGCTAATTAAATGTTCGTAGTATGTTATTGCCTTCTATCCTTTTTTGAATAAATAGAACCTTCCGATTGAATAATTTGTCATCTGAAAACCGTGACACACGTACGTACGTACTAGATACGTTAAAGGTACTACGGTATTAATATATAGATGACACAAAATATTCCTGATTTATTAATATAAATGGATAAGCATTTAATAGTTCGTTAATTTCAATACAAATTTATTTATCTTTCAATTTGACCTTAAAAGAAAATGAAAGAAGAGATCAATTTGCTTTGGCAATATGATAAAGTAAGGTAAAATTTAACAATCTTATTAACTCGTTCAGAACTTTACGACGTTTTTCGTAAATCGTCCGAATAATTCCGACCCTAGCACGGCCTTTATCCTGAATAAGTGCCAGTATTCAAAAAATTTTGGCTTGATACGTGGTAAGTTATTACACTATCCGAGTGTTCAGGCTAGGATCAAAATATAGTATCTGTTCTTATTAATTTATCTATTTTGGACTATTATCCTCATCTTTTTTTTAGTTGTTGTTTCACGACCTTTCAGTCAACTATTCCTCTGGCCGTCGTCAGATGGTAACCGCGACGAGACCGAAACTCCGAATCTCCTAACTGCATCCTCAGCAATTACTGCCTTCCATAATTGTTGGCCAAAAAACGTGGTGAGACGACAACAACTATGGAAGGCAGTAATGGCTGAGGATGCAGTTAGGAGAGTCAGAGTTCCTATCCCGTCGCGGTTACAACCTGACGAAGGCCAGAGGAATAGTTGGCCGAAACGTCGTGAAACAATAACTAAAAAAAAGATAAGGATAATAGTCCGCAATAAATAAATTAATAAATAATACTCATCTCAATAATAAATTCCAATTAATTAATATATATAGTACCTGTTCTATCCTTAGTCCTTTTACCAATTATTTGTATTTGCATGCTTCACATAAAAATGAACTTTTGTCTAACTTTCCTCTCACTTGTTAAAAGTCAAAACAAGTTATCAGGATGATTATTATGTTTTATTTTTTTTTTAGTTTATTTTCATTATTACCAGGTAGTAAAATATGCTTAATTATATTTTAATCCAAGCATATTTCGTATTTATCATTACAGAGTCAATTCTCTATTGAATATTATATTGTACCTAATTCAAAGTAGTGATTTCAAAAGTTGTTCAAAGAATAACTTGAGTGCGTTTCCTAGCGATGTAAGTCCTAGATATGACCGTAAACTATATCCAATGGCGAGGCTCCAGCTTGCAGGCTTTGGGGAGTGTGGAGCCACCTTTTAATTACCATTGCTCCCAGGTCCACTCTGACCCGGAGTGGTAATACCTGTTAGGGTCCCAGCTATGGGTTAAATAGAAACCAACTTGAAAACAACAAATATATTCTATTAAAAAAATTACTTCAAAATCTTTGGATTCGGCATTAAATAACCCGAAAAAGGTTGATATGCCGTAAAACAAAAACAACCAACCAACCTATCGATGTAGCTATTGAGAGATCAGTAAAAAAAATTTAATATCGAACGACATGAAGAAATGAACTGAATATGAGCATGAGCAGAAAGAAATACGAATATGTCAGCAAGTTGAAATAGACCATTTTGCATTTCAACTTGCCGATGTGTGTACGCGTTGTTCATCCATCCAAGCAAAGACTTTACTCATTATAAACTATCTTTGAAGTGTAATTGCTATTTCATGTTAATTACAGTGCTATGTGACTAGAAGTTTTAGAATTTACCGGTTATATATTTACACATATAAACACACACATACATCTGTTTTATTTATATAAATAACTTTATTCATTTTCTAGAAGGCTTTGATTTAATTGACCAATTTATATTTTTAAGGAAAACTGGCTTAATGATATAATTTACAATTATTTTCGCCATTGTCATTTCCTAAAATTGATATAAAGTTCCGAAAAAAAAATTCGTGTAATGATTTCTTTATGGTAATTTGAAACTTTCGCAAACCATGGCTTGTTATAGTTCTAAAATCAAGCCTCTTTGCATGGTCATTAGTTTCCAATCTTCTGATTCCTTAGTTCTTAGTTTGTGCTGCTCAGGAATAGTCCAAAGTATCTTACAAGCAATGCTGACTAGATGTTTATTCCGTATCCTAGATTTCTATTATATAATTTCGTTTCTAAATATTTACTTTTTTTTCTCAGATATTCTTTTCCAACCCCCTCTTTCATTTCTCTTGATTTGATAGTGTCTGCTCCCAGAACTCACAGATATTTACACGTATCATGTTAGCCAAACACCCTTGTCTCCTCTTAATTATTCAGTTTTATCTCCTTCGCTGTCTTTACTTTTTTCATTTACGTCTTTAGTAGTGCACATCTTTTTGATTCAAAATTCGATTTCGATGCCTCGATCGAATATTCTGGTCATGTTTATGGGGTTTTCCAGTTACCTTTAGCTTTTGCGATTAGATTAGATTCGTCCATATACCCGAGGTGGTTTATGTTCTTTGTGTATAAACCGTATATTCAATTTCTGAGTTTGTTGCAGAGTGGCATCCTTAGTAGTTGTGATAGAGGATTTCCTTGGAAGATGTTTTCTGCCTTCTCATCTCAGTAATGTTTTCTTTCAGCAATTAAGGTTCAGTCTCTATGACCCCATCGTGTTCTTAATTCCCTTTTCAGTATCTTGTACATTCTTTATCATGTAATTACAAAACTAAAACAGAGACCCCAAAAAATTGAAATCTTGTTAAAGAATTTTTTTTATCATAAATTAAAAACACAAATATAGCACTTGGCAACAAGTATGAAGAATTTTACCAGTACTATCTTCTTGGAAATTCGTTATTACGACTTGCCTTACACCTCCGCCTGTTACAAGAACAGCGGCCTGTTCTTGTAAGTGAGTAAATATAAAAAAGGATAGTCAAGGATTCGAACTTGCGAAGCAAGATTTGGAATTGAGAATTCCAATCATAAGTTAAAATAAATACAGAATGAAAATAAGGAATGTGGAATTGCCATTGTTTAGCTCACACAAAATAGTTAGATATCTGTTTATTGAAAAATTGATGAGTTTTGTTTCTGTTATGAAAATGAAAATTAAAATAAGGAATTTAAAAACGGACAATGGAAAATGTTATTTGTAAAGTGGGTTACGAAAATTAGGTTAGAGGGTCGGCTTTGTAAGAAAGATTTGAATAACAATGCATGCTTAAACACGGAGGCATGTCATGCCATGTGTCTGAGAGGCACGTGCTGGTCATGCACTTACGTCATGAGTTATGAATTTAGTTAGATAATCAGAATCAGGATCAGTCAGTGTGAAGAAATGAGAGGAGTTAGACGAGAGAAGCTAGATGAGTCAAGGCATCCTCTGGGAAGCGCGAGGTTTTAGAAGTAACCATGTAAACAATTTTGGATCCCTGAAATACAGAATCATGTCCGACCGGTCGAAGAAATAAACGTATCATCATGTATTTTCATAACTGCCGTCTTGTGTTGTCTCATTCTACCAAAACAAAGCTAAAGTGAAATTGTATTAATATGAACTTTGTGTTTATAAAAATGTACAACTGTCAAAACGTAAATGTCAAATGCACTCTCGGTCTATCTATCAAGATATTAATAAATCTCCTCTCATTGAATTACAGGCTTGGTTATCCCGTATTATTCTGTACCCTGTCTGTCTCTTTATATATAAGACTGTCTCTATCTCATAATATGTCTCTCTCTTTATATATACGCGATATATCAGCACACAACATGAAACGCTAAGACTCTCTACTAAGATTCACTGCTAACACGAACAACAATATATTACATCAGTCCTCTTCAAATAAGAACAATGCAACACGCCGAATATAGATTTCGAACCTTGCAAAGTAGCCGGAAACATTGTTATGCTAAATTAACTTTACTTTGAACATGAAAGAAACGATAGTGTCAGACTGAACTTTCTTCTTGTTTTTTGACTTGATTGAACAATGCGTATTTTCACCTTAAGAAAAAAAAAAGATTATAATCCAATTAAAAAAAAACATAACGAAGTAAATAAATGAGTATTATTATAATGGTGATAGTAATTGCTGTGGTTGCAAGGTTGAACAATAATTAGTAAGGAAATACAATGAAGACGCAAACAACAAGATGACGCAATAATAAATGTATTAAAGAAAAGGTATATTTACAATATGTACAAATGACGGTGTCGAGTCAGAGAGTCTTGGTGGGAGGACATGTACGCTCTTCGGCGTCACTTCCGGTGGCATTTGAGTAAGACACACCAAGGCCAACCTAGGCTTGCCATTTATAGTGTTATGTTATTCGCATATGCAAATAAGTTGTTGCCACCACAACAGTAATAATAGCAGTAATAATAACGTTCGATTTGGACGGGCGCGATGTGGAGTTTAAAGAAAATCATAACAAAAAACAAACTTAATATTAGACGAGCACGATAGAAACGGTCGTAAAATGGAAATAAGAGAAAAACAAAAAAACAAAAAAACAAAACACAAACTAAGAATCAAAAATGATAATAAGAAAAATACTAGGAATAATTATAATACCGAGTATAATGCTTATTATAATAACTCCAGCCATGGGTCAAATAGCATAGAAGGTAGAAAGTCTCCAGTAAACCATATTGGGGACAGCATATCTAATGGTAGTAAATGCTTGATGTTAGGCAACAGTAGTTTTAAATACCTGGTTGAAACCTGGCGGAGTTTAACGACATTCCATGGCAAAAATTGACTCGTTAACAAGAGTAAGCAATTCTGAGATGGTATCTCAATAAAAATACTAGGGAAGGAAAATCTTGCACAAAGTATTCATTATATTATTCCAATATGAGCATTAAAATTTTTAAAACTAAGAACACCGTAAGTTGGTCCGGAACATCAAGTGCAAGTGATATGTACGGCAGGGAAAAGAACGAGTCTAGTTTACTTCTATGTGATCATGAAGTTGGTACTCATTTTACGTTAAATTTATAAGGAGGAAAGTGGCTCCCCACCCCAAAATGTAAAATTCTTTTCTATTAAAAAAAATTCCTTTTGTATTTTCTTCAAATGCCGTTGAAACGTATTAGCCAAAATTAGATTTGTATTTCGTTTTAGGAGGTAAACTACTCTAGTTTAGGTCGTAAAAATATACCAAATATTTTTTAAAATATGTAAATTGATCAAATTGTTTCTTTGTTTTTTGTTTTATATTAGAAAATAATTGTTGTTTTTTGTTTGAAAGCAATTACAACTTGTGATGAAAGTACAATTAAAATCGTTTTAAAAATTTGGGAATGCTAAAAACGTACATAATCTTTTTATTATCTTCGATCTAATATCGTTTTGTTTATATTAGAATTCTTAAAAAAGCAATATACAGAAATGTAAGGGAAAAATGAAATAAGGAAAGAACCATTCGGAAGATGCGATGTAAAAAAAACATCCACCGCAAAAAAAAAAAATATATATTTGTGTATTTTATTGCAAATGAATAAAAAAGTAAAATAAGCGGAACCATTTTATTTATTTGCAATGCAAACCAATTAAAAAACAACTTATCTACGTTGTTATTTATTTATTTATATTCGTTTAAAAATAAAATGTATAAATCTGTTGTAAAATATATAAAATAAGAAATAGACGATCTCCATAAACTGTCGATTAAAAAAAAAGAAAAGTTTTATGGCTTTGTTTTTACTTTTTACGCATGCGCATCGTAAAACGGAAGCAGATACACGGTTTCAACGCGTATATGCTTCCGTTTTATGATGCGCATGCGTAAAAAATAAAAACAAAGCCATAAAACTTTTCTTTTATATATATATATATATCATTGCAATAATTATTAATTGATTTTTTTTCTTATTCAAGATTAAAAGCAAAAATCAGACAAATAAATAAATAAATAAAATGCTTTTATTTTACTTATAAAGAATAAAAATAATGCCTCCCTTCATAATAACGATAATTACATTTTCTATCTCTCACCCCCCCAAAAAATCATGCCAATTATAGCTTTATAGATGTTAACAATTATTTTTATACCTACATCCACTAGTATTTCATGCTTACGTAATCATCAGTGTAGCAGGCGACAATTACTGCAAATTGGGAGATTCGAACCCAGTTACAAGCTCAATCTTTATGCTAGCATTATATCTCCAAATTACCAGCAATTAACACTGGAATTTAGTTAAATTAGATACGTATAAATGCTAAGTCGTCAAGCATGAATAGTAAACGGCCAGAGTATTCAAAGAAAAGTCAGAATATTGTAGGCTGTACTTAAGTTTACCGCTTTTCTTGATTCCCTAAATAGGGCTCAACTTCAATTTCTTAAGGGATTTATAATATGTGCGCACTTTTTTAAAGATTCATCAGTTTCTTTTTATGCAACGTTGATAGATGTTAGCAAGATATAATTCGATTTATTTTTTGTTTGAGAAATTATTTCATCTGACTCAAGGCAAAAATGAAGTAACTGTACTTATTAATACATAATTGCTTACTTTGGTCAACTTTTCACTTTCTATTATTTGGATTATTCGGACTATTGTTTTCACCGTGAGTTTTATTTAGACAATGCTTCGCCGTCGGTTCCTTCCGTAACGGATATAGTATTAGATAAAATTCAGTAATAAGGTAGAATCCCCCGAGAGTTAAAGGTTCAACCCTCAGTGCGGGTAATAATCAGAATGCAATTGTGAATTACTCCAAACTTATACTCGGTCATGATGGAAGGAAAGCGTCTTATCCTTGCCTATTCGAAATTTCATGTAGATTCCCGAGTTCGACAAGAAACGCCTGAAATAAAGTTGAAGATTACATCGACCGAAACGTCGTGAAAATAACACTCCTGATGAGGACAGTGGTCTAAATAATGTAAATTATAGGTGTCGTTCAAAAGTAAGGCCTCCCATTTTTTTTAACTCAAAAAGTAAAATGTTTAAGAGTTACGGGAAAGAAGGAAAGAAGGTGGTGCAATTAGCACAAGCAATCTTTTGTGCTCCAAAATTTATTTTTCTACATAGTAATCACCATTCTTAATGTACTTTTGCAAGCCTCTTCTAATGTCTCGGTCGTAAAAGTCCGTCATATTTCTGTCGCCACTCTGAAATCAACGAAACCATCTCCTAAATATGCTGACATTAACTGAATCAACTTTCACCAGGTAACGGTGGATGTTGATCGGTTCAATTTTTTCTGCATGGAAGAATTCAATGACATTTATATTTCTGACGCACGCCTATGACAGGAGTTGTTTTCTTAGCGTCTCACATCGTCAATGGTCCTGGATATGACCTTAAACTATATCCAGTGGTGAGACCCCAGCTTGCGGGCTTTGGGGAGTGTGGAGCCACCCGTTAATTGCCATTTCTCCCAGGTCCACTCTGACCCGGAGTGGTAGTACCTATTAGGGTCCCAGCTATGGGTTAAATAGAAATCGACTTGAAAACAACAAATATATTCTATTTAAAAAAAAATTCTTCAAAATCTTTGGATTCGGCATTAAATAAACTGAAAACAAAACCAACCAACCAACCACATCGTCAATATTTGCCACAGATAGATGAAACTTTCAAGTCATGAATGCATAAGTTCAGTCATCATAACAATGCAATTTGCTGTCACTTCTGATCCATTCGCGCGAAATCAGAAAATGGGAGGCATTATTTTTTAAACGTCCGTCATATGAATCCTCATCTAAAATATTGAGAAAAAAAACAAAACAAAAAAAAATAAACTAAAAAAAAGGGGGGAAACTATATACTGTGTAATATATAATTATTTCCATTTGTTGGATCTATTTGCAATATTTGTTTTTCTTAGAGGACAATTAATATCTTATTTTGAGATTCGACACCATAGACGTTCATTGGTGAACATGCGTCGCAATTTGTTAGGTATCACCCAGTCACGATATTTGTACAGTTTTTCTTTTGTCAGTATCAGTTCCATCCCATAGAGTTAGGAAAGAACAAATAAAAACAATGTTAATGTTTCGATACAATGAAAACTCAACACACCGTCGTCGTTCTGAATCAATGTAAACTTTCACTATGGCTTCCTTGTAATCTATACGACGCGACAAGAAATTATTGCATGCATTCCATGTGTATTCGCACGCATAACACACGAGCATCATTGAAACAGTCCGGAAAGGATGACACTCATCTCAAGCAATACATTAGAAACATTTACTGTTGAATAATATAATCTCGGATCTTACCAACTCAATTGCTGCATAATGATAATGGTTTTCACTAATGGGCGAGAAGACTAAGGTTCAATCCTCCGTCATTTCAAAGACCTGAAGATGATACTTGATCCATTATAAAGTAAAGTAATCCTGGAAAAGATGTGATGCCCTCCTCTACATCTCGGTGTAATAACTAATGAAAAACGGACCTTCGTGTCGCCCTCGACTATAGTCGACAAATAATTTTTTTTACTTAATAGTATCTGCATATTTTATTAAACAACAAATACGATCAATTTAACATAAAATATTCCGTTAGACCCTAAGAATGACATTATAACACCAATACTAAAAAACGTAGCGGGACGAATAAAAGTGTTGATTTCAATCAGGTCTTTTTGACAGTTTTTTTAGGTGGAAGCTTTAATCTTTAATACAGACGATAATAGCTACGAATAACATGATCACTAATTGACATTTTTATATATTCATGGTTGAGGGAACGAGAATAACCGACCACGGTTGATTAAATAAAAGAATTTAGTTTGAAATTTCATATAGATCCTTACGTTCGGTATAATGTTTGAAAAAATACGTCGGATAAAGATCAGGGGTTACATCGGCCGAAATATGAAAATAGAATCCTGATGCGAATAAGAGTCCGAATAATTAAAGTAATAAAACTGTTTGATATAAAGTCATTTAAGACTTGTAAATTGTTAGCAACTTGATTCATCATGATTTCATGATCAAAAAATATCGTATTAAATGTGATTTTAAAAATCGCCAATCATTAGTATTATGAACATGAATTATTTAAAAGGAAATATGATTGGGAAATTAGTCAAAACTATTTATTTTGGTTTATCACTTATTTGCAACCTAATTGTGTTAGAATAAAATACAACATATCGGCGTTATAAGACTTTAAAGTTCGTGGATACGCTGATTCTGAATAAAGGCAGCCATTTTGTTTAAGTTATGACTAAAAAAGGCCCACTTTACTATAAATCGGTATACACGTGGAATTTAAAGACTTAAAATTTTTATTCCAATTTCTGCGGAATTCGCTCAATTTACAATATATACATCATGTACGTCTGAAAGTCGAACAACCGCCTGGCGAAGTAAAGGATTTCCGGAAATTGAAATATGGACGCAAGTAAGAGCATATTACAAACAAAAATAGTTAGATTTATTTCAAACTAGCAGGACCTGTTGCTTGGCGTTGCCCGAGGAGGAGGTATGTGAGAATGTTAAGTATAGAAAATATTAAATAATCATTTTGAGTGCTAAGTCCATGTGTATCCGTGGTACTCGCTGGTAATATGGCACAAAGCCAGAAAAGATTAGTTAAGTTCACCCCCTCATCTCAAAAGGAAACAAATTAAACTATGATTATCTGGTGCATCATGATGTGTGAATCACGTGAATTATAGACTGGAGAAGTGCACCAGAAAAAATTAACAGGAATTTTTAACACAAATGTTATGCAATAAATAATTGAAAGCGAAATGCAATGAATGATTTCTTAGGTAATTATTAAGAGTAAGTAAATGCAATGAATGGTTTTCTTAGGTATTTATTTAGAGTAAGTAATTGATAAAAAACTTGTACTGAAACTCCTGAAATAAATGAAAAAATGATAAGTGGTGATTGTTGTAAGTAAAGAAAAATGTAATATTTACATAAGTAAATGTTAAGATCACAAAAATAGAATTTGTTTAATATGTTAAACTGCCTTAAAGTTATCTATATATTAATACAATAGCGTGTGTTCTTTTGTGTGTCGCGCTTATATCCGGGTCGGGTAAGTGTTATGAAATTCCATTAAAAAATTGGGGTCACTGTTGAGGCAAAGCTAATAAAAATGATTTGTTCTTCTTGGCCTTTTGGCCAAGATCAAAGTGTAGTATCTTCAGGTATTACATTTCAATTTCTTCTCTATCAGTGGAGGAGAAATCCTCCACTGATAGAGAAGAAATTTACGACTATGACAATTTTTTTCCGTTTCTCCACGTTAAAAATCGACCCTGGTGTCGAAATCTGTCCCGTGGGGAGGCATTGTAAATAGGTACAATATTTAATGTAACAAAATTTCAACATTACAAAAGTAACTGGGGCAAGTAATTTCTGATTTAATTACAAAATGCCCAGGAAATGCCCCTTCTGATTAATTATGAATTCACTGGAAATGTCTCTTCCGATTAATTATAAGATGCCCTGGAAAATGTCCCTTCTGATTATTTTTTTTGTTTACTTGTCTCTCCACAAGGGCAGAGTTGGGCATGAGGTCGGTTAAAAATTTGGGCGGAAACCAGATCCTCAAAAGGGGAACTCTGGTCAGTAACAAAAATTAAAATTGTATCAGTAATGAAGGATTTCTCCTCCATTAACTAAGACCAAAAAAGGGGGATTTAAGTCACTGGAATGCTGAGACTGATACTACACTCAGAAATTCATGTTGAAGCAATGGTTTCCTAAACCCTAACCGTGTTTTTACGTACTAATTTCGAAAAGCTGCTGAAACAGTTTATGATTTAAACATTACTTTATTTCAAGTATACTTCAAACAGTGGGTGGGGGATATGAAGTCAGTCCCGGAAATGACTTAAACCGTTTACTATTTAGACATTATTTCATGTGTATTTTTAACAGTGGTGTGGATGAAATCAGTCCCGGAAATGGCTGAAACGGTTTACGTATTAAACATTACTTTATTTAATGTATATATATTACACTTGGTGGGGGATATGAAGTCAGTCCCGGAAAGGGCTGAAACAGTTTACTATTTAGACATTACATTATTTCATGTATATTTTTAGCAGTGGGGTGGCAGACATGAAGGCAGTTCAGGGTTTGAATGAGATAAGTGCACTTATATACTAGCAGAAAACGTCGCCCAGTATTGAATGAGATAGGTGGAAAACATATAGTAACAGAATACCCAGTGTCGTCCGGGATCGAATGAGATAGGTGAAAGATATATACTAGCAGAATATGCGGTGTCACCCGGGATTGGATAAGATAGGTTGAACATATATACTATGAGAATACCTGGAATTGATTGATGTGTTTGTAATGAAATAATCAGCCCAGGCAATATATCAAAGTTATTATTTAAGTAAGGGGGAGTGATATAGTGGGTTAAAGTTATGAACATTATTGTCGAGATTAGTAATATATCAAAGAATTATGAAAAATGATGAAATGTGAGTTACTTGATTGTTGTGTTTGTAATGAAATAATAAGCCCAGACCATATATCAAAGTTCATATTTTAGTAAGAGGGGGACGATGATGTCGGTAAAAATGATTAAAAAATGATTGTCGAAATTAGTAACATATCCAAGAATTATGAAAAATCATGAAATGTGAGTTAATTGATTGGTGTGTTGGAATGAAAAAATCAGCCCAGACAATATATCAGTCATTATTTTAGTAAGGTGTGCGATATGGTGAGTTTAAATGATGAAAAATTATTGTCGAAATTAGTACCATATCCAAGAATTACGAAAAATTATGAAATGGGAGTTAATTGACCGGTGTGTTTGTAATGAAATAATAAGCCCAGACCATATATCAAAGTTCATATTTTAGTAAGGAGGCGATACAGTTTTAATAAAAGGGCTAGAATAATATGACTGTGCCTTCCTTCATGCTGAACAGTAGTAGTTTTTGTAATCTTTAATAGTGAATGTGAAGTGCACCTGGATATTTAGTGACATAAGTTTGTGTACATGGAATGGAGCATTCACTTTGTTATTAGAATAAAGCTCTTGGATATACAATATTTGATGTTGTACCTTCTGGTGCCAATATATATAGACGTTGTGGGGAGCCTACCCATGGGTGCAATACCAGATGACGCCACAGCCACATCTATTTTTCCTTCTGACTTAACCTTTGTAAGAATCAGCTTAGTAACACATGTCTTTCCTGTACCTCTCGATGCATCAAGGAATATGAGGCCACCCTTCTGATCTACCTTATAAACTACAGTGCGAAAAACATGAATTTGCTCACTATTTAGGTATGCAATACCACCACGAACAATTGATGCTTGCTCATGCGGTTAATAGCTAATTTCGTGTGTCCAGGCAGTAATGAATGGATGTGTATTAGATCGATTAGGTAAGGTAAAACCTAAATTTGTGTCTCACCATTCATCTTCAATATGAACCAAAGCCATATTAAAGATTTTGTCTGAAAATGTTATATCAACCCCAGGATGTTGATTGCGTTCCTTCAGTGGGAAATCTTTATTTCACTTTTTTGTTTTATTTTACTTCAGTCGAAGTTCTCAGAGATCAAGGAGCCCACAACCTGGAGCTAACACTTGAAGTCTATATGAGATACATAGATATTCGAATGTTCCATTTAAGTTCTTTATCTCTCAAACACAGAGTTTGTAAAGAAATTGAGAATATAATTTTCTTCTCCCCAATTAACCATTTTTATACGTTGTAGTATATCTTTCATTTTGGTCTCTTGGTCTTATTGGATTCCAGGACAAGAATTTATCTAATCTGATGGAGTATCCAGCTTCGTGCTATTACTTGAGGTAACATCACTTCGTGAAGGTTCATCATTCCTCGGAAAAGCTAGCGTGGGTTAGCCATAGTGAGGGCAGCGAATACTATGTAATTTTGAATATTTGGTCAGGGTTTACTTCTATGAAAAAAAGTATCCTCATGCCAGGTTGTTCTGACAAACCCCTGTACAGAGAGACCTTAGACACTCGAGGACAGTGTCTAGTAGGCATTCAAGTTCTTTACTGAATGCTTCTTTGTGTATATACCAAAGTCTTCCTGTAATATAGCATACCCGTGGTTATCATCATCAAATAGTCCATATGCATTACATGCATCCCTAAATATATATTCATAACTTGACCATTGATAGTTTTGAAGTCATTAAAGCTCTGTAAGATCTCCCCCTCCCAGGTCAGCAGATGGCCTCTGATCTCATCGAAAATAAAATGGTCGTGATCGTCTTCTTCCGGGAGATCTTCGCATAAATTCTCAGCGTCTCAGTTTTCGTGTCGATTCTGCTGAAAATCAATTAGCTTGCATGCATGCCAGGAAAGGAAAAAATAGACTTCGAGGTTCTAACTACGAAAAAGTTTATTCCACAAAAGTTACAAGTTTTTACATATATACATCGTTCAGTTTGATTATACCAAAAACATCAAGATTCTCCGAAAATCTTATTCTTTGTTCCTTACGGTGGCGGTCAGGATTGATGGTGGGGGGTCCGTGGCGTTCTTGGAGCGTGTGTTTTTCTCGAGATTTGAGTTCAATCTGTCTATTTCGGCGCGGGTATTCGTTTTTATACTAAGGTAACGGGGTTGGTCGGACGATCCGCCCAGCCAACCGACTCCTTTGCGTGTGTGCAGGTCGTTCGTAGTTTGTGAATCTGGGACCCAAATCCAATCTTTCTCACACGCCCACTCACACAGGCAGCCCGGACGTCTGAGCAGGTGTTTCCCTAGGCCAGACGAATGCCCGATTTCATTCAACATTACTCCGACATTTCCTGTCATTGTTTTAAACAATAAAAATATCTGTCTGTTTTTACAAAGCACAATAAACTCGTCCCTTTTTTATAAGTCACCTGCCGCTCTCCGGGATTCAATCAACGTTTAACGGACAATCTCAACATATTTGCCCGGCCTTACTCAGGGCTTTAGGGGATTTTAATCTCCCCAATGGGAAGCAGTATTGCTCCTCAATACGGTCACGTCATACTCTGTGGACTTATAACATAATGTAGAAACAATCTCAAACAGAATCATTCGAATTGATTTGGATGCACTATGTATACCCTGCTAAAAGCTTCAGTTTTTTTTTAACAAACGGGTAGCTTTGGACTGCCCTACCCTATAAAATCGCTTGAAGATCTTATTGTCAGCGTGCCATGTATAATAATCGGAAACTTCAACTTACAAAAGTGTACGTGGAAAGAAGTCTGTTGCACATAAATTGAAAAAAAAGCTGTCAGAGTTGTTGCCGATGGATTTGCAACCCTATCCGCTGCATTTCTTTCAGTAAAGTATACCCGCTGTCCATTTTCTAGATGGACTGACAGGCGAATAACCGAAGGATGATGTATATGTATGGGGAAGTTAAGTATTCTCCAAATGGCTTCGTTAGTAGAAAGTTAACGGCCAGTTTCATATCTCTTAACTTCATTATGGACATTATTTTCAATTGTGAAGACAGTTTGATCACTGCCTTTATTCACATATTTACAAATGTATTTAATTGAATTCACATTATTACAGTATTCAACATAAAAGTCTTACAAAGGAGTTTGTTATATGGTACAACCCATCAGTTGTCTACAGAATATTTTACGTTGTCAGGGAGGATAACTGTTGTTTCAAAGTAACCATAGATAATCGTCGATATTGTTGGTAACCATTTTTATCCGACTGAGTTTCATTCAGAAACTGTCTGGGATATCTCTTAGAGCGTTGGCCTTCTCATGGCGATCATGTTGTTGTTTATTTGGAAGGAGTTCTTTCACAATCTTAGGCCATTTCGGATTGCAGATGAAAGTTATAAATAAATCTGCAGTTTCATGTTGTCTAACGTAGACCATTGCATCTTTTGTGCGTTCATGCATATTCCAAGGACCCCCAGTAAAAGTTGCTGGAAGGATAGTCAGTTTCACACATGTTCAGTGTTGCCATCAATAATCAGTGAATCTCTTATGTGAATGTAATCGAAAAGGTTTAACTCCCTTTGATGAGTTTTAATGTAAATAAGCCTCTCATGCTCTATTTTCGCATTTAATAAGCATGTTGAAACTCTCGTACCAGACCATTATTCTATATGCATAGAAATTGGTACATGAATATTTTTGTTCCTACTACTAACACTTTGTTGTGAGGATTTGTTTGCGACACCGAGAAATGATACCTTTCGTGACTTGCTAATGAACGATTGGGCACTGTAAAGCATTATATGCTCAATTTGTTTCAGCGATGAGATACAAAAGGATGTCCCGATGGTAAAACTCCTGACCTACTATTACAGCAGTAACCTCACGTGTTTCATGGACATTAAAACGGCGCCCATGTTTATGTTTCGGAGTTTTGTCAGTATGTATAACCACTTTAAAGTCACCACATGTAGCATGCTCCATAGCTATCTTAAAGTTGTGGATAAATGTATTTTCTCGATGAAGCATGCTTTGCAGATCAAGAACAATATCAAACTTTGTGTTGGATACACTGTTATATCTCGATGTCGCTTCTTGCTAAGCATCACCGATGAAATAGATCTGAAGATACTGTGGATTTCCAACATCAACGGGAAGCAAGGAACCAACTCTATGACAAACCTGTTCACAAACTATAAATATTGTCATATAGGCATCTTCACTTATTTGTTCAGCACCGAAGCTGGACATACTAAAGCAGTTATTATAACTGCGAATGTTCTTAAAAAATGTAAAGAATTATGCGAAGTGTTATCAGTAAGCGACCTTCATGGTTCCGGAGACGTTTCTAAATCTGGAAGAATAGCTTTGCCACCCGGACAACACATGTCTGGTGATTCTCTAATCCCTTTTCTTTTGCATTACATTGTCTACAAGTTGCTCCATTAGTCAATGTACCGAGTTGCGCATCTGAACGTTACTGATAATTATGTGCATCATCATATTTACGCCCTTCATGCAACAAGAAACTTGACTGAGGAACAGTTCTATGCGAGAGTTGTACCTGCATGGCGTCAAGTATAGCATATCTGTTTTGTTCAACGATATGTTCGACAGATATGTTGATGCTCGTAGGCTCAGCCAGTTCTACCTCATGTGTCTCTTATGCAGCATGATCTTGCTGATACGATTCATCTTCGGCGAAGGAAGTTACAAAACTGTCTTCCTGAGACCGCTCATAATTTGCTGATTATCGGCTTCTCTTTATGGACGCAACTACTCTATTTAGTCCATGGGAATTGTTTTTGGGAGGCATTTTTGCTTGCTAGTAATGGAATGTGTAAATATGAAAATAGGTTGAAAATGAATTTTTAGAGAAAGATTGCTATATACACAACTTATGAACTTGTGCTTGTAGTTTGACTGCTGAGTTTAGTCATCTATTAATCGAAACGGGTACTGGAATCCAATCCAAGCGTGCTTTCATCTAACAGTAAAAAAAAAAAAAATATACATAAACATACTAACGCTAACAGATTACATGTAAATTTAGTTTTCTTTTTTTCTTTTCGAAATGCAGTTTTTAATTAGCGGTTTAGTGTTAACACATGTGTTGAACAATCTTTTGTATCCCTGGTTCTGTCCAGGTTATTTGTTTTCTCACATGACCTTATACTGAGTTTGTAGCAACCTTATTCATACTGAACGTAGTAATTGCGCAATTGTAATAAGTAATGACCACACATCTAATGTTAGAGTAATTAATATTTTCCTTCCCATGCTAAGAATGGGTTTCTAAATGATGACGTAATTAAATCAAGCATTGTAAAAAATTCCTGTATACTACAATTTTCTAATAAATAGTTAGGTGGAAGTATTAAAAAACAGGCTCCCTTAAACTAAAATTAATAATTATCGTGTCAGTATTAAGACGAGATTTCATGAAATGTTTATCTCCCTTGTTTTAGCGATTTTTTTTCTCTTGTTTTAAGTTTCATTATATATATATATTTTTTTTTCCAGAAAAGTAGTAATATAGTCATTGTGTTATACACACATCCAATCTCCCCATGATAAGAAGGCTACCGCCAACGCCTAAAGCTGTTCTGAACATCGGTAGCTTGGGGATGTTTTTTTCCGAAGAGGGTTGGGGTATTGTTGGGTGTGTGTGTGAGGAGGTGTAAACTACGCTGTTTATTAATCGCGTGATCTTTTACTGTATTTAATTAATTAAGTAAGTATAAATTGTTAGGTGAAAGTACGGTATTTTTCACGGGAAAAGGTTTATCGGTTATCGCTTGTTTTTTTTCCAGAAAAAATAGTTATAAATATCACCAAAACTGTTATTTTCGTTTTGTTTATTTAAGAAATTATTTCCGTACAATTCTATCTAATGTAAATGTTTGTTAGATGAAATTTGTATGTACCACGTTATGAATGCATTGAAAAACACGTGATTTTTTTAATTTATAAGCGTAAATAGTCACGTGTAATCAGTTTAGTTATGCTTCAAAAATTACAATTATGATTTAAATAAATAGTTACAAATAAAAAAAACAACTATAATATATTCGTGTCGTTTAGTTAATCAAGTTTGAACAAATGTCGCTATAGCCTAAGAAGAAATGTAATCACCCCCGCAAAATAACGCAATATTGTGTTTTATTTTATCGAATGCATAATTTACGTATAAGTCAGTGGATAGAATATTTGGTAAGCCCACGTGTAGAATGGATACCCCTCAATGAAAAATAACACTTCTGATTGCGTAAGAAGGAATATCCCTGCCTTCCCCTATGAATAAAGAAATAAATTTGATAATGACGCAAGGTTGTCTAATTACTAACTGTGTCAATGTATTTATGCATTAATTTGGAAATCCTACTGAGACATCTTCCAAAAAATATCATAATTTTTCTTAAAATTATAGTGTCGATAATGAGGAAGGAAAGGAACGCAGTAATGTTGAAAGTTATCGTGAAGCAAGGGTTGCCTAATCATTAACCAAGACAATGTATTTATGTATTAATTTGGACATGCTAATGATCCATCTTCTAAAAAATGTTTCAGTTTTCTTAAAATTATGGTATCCTTGGTGGGAAGAGAAATTATTTAACATATGTTGTACAATACCTGTCAAGGGTATGTGAAATTGTTTTATATATATATATTTAAATTACCCGTCCGAGGGTAGGTAAAATTATTTTTAAATATGTATTGTAGAATACCCGTCCTCGCAAAGGTAAAATTATTTCATATACATGGTGCAAATTACCTATCCTAGGTAAGGTACACTTATTTCATACGTGTAATACCTGTTCCAGAGGAAGTAAAATATTCTTTTGCTCGTAGTAACAAATGATACATAGAAAAACAAATATGTTCAAAATCAACTTCAATTTTCTCATTATTTTATACAGTCCCGGGCAACGCTGGGTAGCCCCGCTAGTGTATCTATAAATTTAAGTGTTTTTTCTCGCTCTGACATTGATATGGAAAGTACTTTTTACTATCAAAAGCTGACATTGATATTAAAAGCTTACTTTTTCTACTTAAAAATTATTAAAACAAATTTCTTAATATACTGAGTCATGAATATTCGAGCGGCTTCGTAATATTAACTAATTTGCATATTTCTTAAAAAACACCCAGAGTTTATTCATTGTTTTATGTTTATTTGATTATATAGTTGGTTTATTTAACTATTATGTTTAAGCCTTTTTGTGCATAATTTTGTAGAATTTAGGATATATAAAGACAATACTATATCTTTCCAAAAGTTTAGTATTGGTCAACTCCAATAGCACTTAACTTCGGTGATCTAAAATGACCAGTGTCGCACCATAACTACAGCTGTATAAACACTTTGATGGAACCTTTAATAATAGCTAACAATATCAATAAAACCAATAATTCCCCCATATTAATATGAATTGAAATCAAACACCTTATTGAATTTGAGCTCTCAAATTTAAGATAATTAATATTTTAATTCATTAAGATATCTTCATCTTCGGTTGCAGTCGAATGGTTTATTTAAATGCTTGTAAAAAATTAGTTTTTTTTAAGCCTGACATTAAGGACACAATGTCATTAAGTATCAATTAATTGATGGAGTTTGCCTCGTAATAATAAAAAAAAAATAGATAGCGCTGTCCATGGAAAACTTAATACTCTTTCGATGACAAAAAACACAAAGACTGTTTAGTTGACTTGCTGAGGATCAGATAACTTCATACTATGTCAGCTTGATAAAAATTACATGAACGCCAATACGGCATAATTACGTTCAAACACCGGTTCTCGTTAGATTGCCAAAGTTAAGCGATGATTAGTGGTGGTGGTGATCTGGATATGGATGCAGACTGAGGTCAGTACCAGATGGCTTACCACTTGGACAAAACAGGTGTTGTGTGTTGTTGAGCAATATTCCTGATGATCTTGTTAGTATTCATTTCCCTAATATGTTTGCAAAGGAATAAAGAGTACTTACGCGAAGGGCCCTGTGAAGGTTGTCAAAGTTCTTAAGTGAAAGTGTTTCTGTAGAACGAACTGGATTCGAACTTGGCACACCCAAGTTGTCAGTCAGTGTTGTAAACCACTGAGTAATCCTATCAACATTATCTCTCTTTAAGGGTGTATATATATATATATATATATATATATATATATATATATATATATATATATGCTTATAGGAACACTCGTGAATTCATTAGCCTCAATAAGCATCTTCATTCACTCAGGCGAAGGGCGGTGATGATTCAGCCCACCTACTATGAATAGTATACCAATACAGTACAATATCAATAAAAATAGTAACATCCAAACGAAAATATGAAATATGTTTAACACTGAACAATATAGGTTAGAGGCATTGGCTCTGCACCAGATAACACTGAGATTAGCTGTGTGACTCTTTGCTTTATATTGTTTCCGGGTTCGTTATATCTTCTACAATTTTCTTTTTGTCGTGAAATATTTACATGAACATCTTACTTCTATACACGAGATGATTCACTTCGTTTTTTCTAAATTTTATGGTAGTATATTTATTTAAGTATACATTTTTCTTTAACTCTGAATTGTGTACTCATCTATGCACTCTTGCCAGCAATTTGTGTTGTGTGTAAATCTAATCCCACCATTTCTTTCGTTTCCTTGCTTTGTATTTTCTTACATATCCAGGTACTTATTATTAATATCCTACTCATTTATCTCAAAAGAAATAAATTACTAAAACAGATTGGTTCTTTCACAATACTTAATAGATACACGATTCCTTATGTTAAATGTTAACGATTCTATCTCCACTCATTCACTTATTTATAAAGCAAAATTTTAAAGATACTTAATATTTTCATCAATGCGGTGGTGCAGAAATACTTGGTGTAGAAACCGGTGTATAAGTACCCCTAGACTGTGTCAGGTCATCCGTCTACGACAAGGAAAACTCTGACATTAAAACTGTGAGAAGGAGGTCTCCTCAGTCATGGTCTACCTTCCTAGAGCTGATGATTTGAACTAATTCCCCAGTTTGCAAACCTATAATGCTTTATGGGTAGATATGCTCTGCCTATCCTCGGCTTTCACACTCTTTCTTTGTCTATTAGTCAGGCGTAGTAGTACAATACCAGGAACTCACCAGAGTCACCCTGTGCTTGTCCTTGTTTTCTGACTAGGACATTGAACATCAATCCCCAATTCCTTATTTCCAACTTCTTTCGTTCTCTCACGAACTGAGAAAACTGTGTTTGCTTGCATGCCACTTGTGCTCATTCGGCTGGTTTGGGTTGATCTTGTCTGAAAGGTTGAGAGTACCTGATTGACAGTTTGTCTCGCTGATGTCTCCGACTGACAGTACAGGGGCCCTAATTCCTTGGTGGCGCTTAAAGCGGCTGCTCTATCAGCAGATGTATAATATTAGGATAGTTGTGGTGCCATGTCGCGCATGGAAATGGACACTGCTGCTATCTCTGGTGGGCTTTCACAAGGCCACAACTTTCTATGCAGTAGTCGGTTAATTGATCACCGTGTGCGTATACTTGGCATCAAATCCGGTCCACTTTGCTTAACCCTCTTTCCCTAACCTTAAATGAAACAAAAAAGTAATGAAATGACAACCCAAACAAATATCACGACCAAGCCAGACAACCACCCAAACAAAACCAATTCACCTTCTCCTTTGAGGCACGCTTTCACAAATGTCCATGGGTTTAGAAGTAATCTAGATTATGTAAAGTTTTACCTCTTAGTAAACTCCCCAGATTATCTTAGCATTATGAGAAACAAATTTACACCCCCTAATCTCTTCTAACTACTTTAACATGACAGGATACCTCCCTCTCTACCGTAAAAAACTCGGATAGATATATGCACGGGCTTGGAGTCTAAATTCGTTGTTTTTATGTGCTCTCAACTAACCTTTTATCACTGTTACTTATTTTTTCCCTACCGGTCTCTCTCAAATTAGAACTGTACACTAATCGATCCTGTCTCTGAAAAAAACTTCTTTTCCTAGATAGTTTAATAACATAAAATACACGCTAAGTATATATTATAGCGTTGTTGTAAATCTTCTTCAATGGTGCCGTAACGTTTTAACGGAACTAATACGTTGCATGCAGAGACAGTCGCAGAGTAACAAAGGAAAGAAATTCAGTTTTAACAAAAGACGTTTATTAACGGTACTTTCCAACCCACGTCTGCATCTAGTTTTTACAGTTCATCTCGTATGTCAGATGATTCACAGTCGTTTACTATCACGTGATTCAAAATTATTTTCTTTTCATTGCTATGTTTGTAGCTCGATCCACAGCACACGATCTTCCAACCATTCTTTTGTTCCAAGTTCGGATTGCATCTTGTTTGAATCATTTCTCTCGCATTCACACGTGCTTCCAAGTCAATCTTGCCGTATACGTGGTACATTTTATTTCTCTACTTTTCTTTTCCTTTTCTTCCTCCATTGTGCCTTCACTTCGCGCACCGGCTTTGTCATTTGCACACGTGTCGTATTACATACGCTTCAGCGGCTTTGTTACATACGTCTCCATACTAACAATTTATTAAAACCTGCTCCGAGGTAATAAAAAAAAAGAAAAACCTCCAACCTTCAAACAAAAAACATGAACACGTAAATCCAAATAAAATTAGTTTATAGTTTGTTCGACCCTTTTTTTATTATTCTTTCTTTACCATTTCCATCGTCAAAAAGTCTTTTATTTATTTATTTTTCTTTCCTTCTGTTTTGTAAAAACAATTCCCAAAACGAGTAGTTTAAAAACGTCGAAAGAGGAAAAATCCAGTTAACTGTTTTAATGGCAATAATATAGTTTTTTTTTGTATTTTTAGAAATTTCACTGAATCAATGCCGAAATGTTTCGTACTAATAATTGGATGTGTCGTATTTTGAAAGTTTCAAACTTAAGTAATACTTAAAAGAATGGAGATATTTAGTATTATCAGCTAGGAAATGGCTATAATTTGATCAGCCCAAAGACATATTTACAAGAATATAAATATGTTCATTTCTGAATGTAAAATTCTAAATTTCTTTTAATAACCGACTAAGTTATTTGCTACATTAAATGAACCTGAAACTATTACCCTCTAATAATATAACTAATCCACGGTACTAAAACCTTTTTTAGCATAAAAAGTAATATTGAAGATGAAGAAAAAATCCTTACAAAGCACAATTATGAGACTAAGATATGAACTACAAAAGAGGAGAAAACAAAGTTCGAGAGTGAATCAGAAAAGAGAAAAAGAAAACGAACGATATTACTCACAGACCAGTGGAATACTTTTTGTTTCTTCAAATTTTCTGTCTTGGCTTAGTTCGATGTTCCATTCCTTCTTTGCAACTGCATTCTCCCCGTGGTAACCATAAAAATTTTGTTTTTTGCATTTTGTACACTGTGTGAAAAAAATCCTGGCCACGGCACCAAATAATGTTCATGTAACGTTGTTGTTAATCTCTTTAAACAGTGTAGTTACATATTAACAGGTTGAACATGCTGCATGCAGAGACAGTCGCAGAGTAACAGATGTCAGAAACTAAACTCGTTTTTATAGTTTTAACAAAGTAGATTTGTTAACGGTACATTCCAAACAACGACTGAACCTTGTTTTTACAGTTTCTCTTTTCTGCTACATGGTTCGCAGTCGTTCGTCGCACGTGGTTTCAAATTACTTTTTCTTTCGCTGCTATGTTTGTAGCTCACTCCATGGAACACGGTCGTTTGAATTTCCTTTGTTCAAAGTTCGGACTGCATCTTGTTTGAAAAGTTCCTCTTGCATTCACACGTGCTTCCCGGA
This sequence comes from Euprymna scolopes, assembly GCF_053919585.1. Lineage (NCBI taxonomy): Eukaryota > Metazoa > Mollusca > Cephalopoda > Sepiida > Sepiolidae > Euprymna > Euprymna scolopes. The sequence goes on along the minus strand of NC_136494.1, from coordinate 68,746,201 downwards.
CGCTCTCATCGCCCACGTGTTTCCTTTTGTCTCACCGCTTTTCTTTCTCGTTTCTCATTCAGCTGAGACATCATCTCGCGCACCGGCTTTGTCATTTGTATACGTGTCATGCTGCTGTTGCTTCATGCGCGTCAACTGATCTGTTTTAGCTTCAGGTTTGAGAGTGAAATGCTTGCAAACAATTCTGTCTTTGATAAAGAATTTAAAGAATTTAAATGAACTAAAATAACTTTTCTTAAGAAGAAAATGCTTGGAGTAAATGCTGCCAGGTTTATTTACAGCAATTATTCTTGATTTGGAAGACATCACTGTAGGTAGCTATTCTATACAAGTCCTCGATATAAAGAAATATTAGTGAGTAGCTGTTTTCTAAAGGTTCTAAACTGTATAATTTCGCAAGCAAAGAGCAAAAGACCTTTCTCGTGTTGACACGAAAAAAATTATGTGCCGGAATGTTAAAAGATTCAACTTTTCTGACGCAATTCTGGTTTCTGGTTGGTTGAATTAATTTGATTCGTCAGTTTCTATCAGCATCATTTAAAAATAGAACCTCCCAACTTTTCAACTCTATTATCAATGGGCAGAGTCTCCTTGCTGCTTCGGTTGCTTGGAGACTTGGGTATAAAAATAACAGTCAAGAATCCGTTATTGACAATCTGCCCGACAGGTGCAAGGCCAGAAACTGGCCCAATAACCGTCGGTCTCAGGTACGCCGTCTGCGTATCATGTTCCGAAAAGAAGGCATAATTGTTTTAAAACGATTGTAATTTAAACGATTAGATAGAGCAACAACTCCTTAACATGAAATATAAAGTAAAGGTATCATAACGAAAACTTATTTGAAGATACATCATTTGAAATCCAAATTAAAAGTCCCCGCATAAACTGTCTTCCCAACCTAATATCATGGACATAATGCTGAAGGGTTTTGACTTTTTTGGTAACGACTTACTTGAACGATATCATAAGAATAAGTGAATCTCCAGGTGAATAGCAGAACTTATACAAAGTTTTTTTTTTTGCAAGAATACGGATTTAAGGTAAGATTGTTTCATGAATAGAATTCGATATTTCCGTCGTATTATTGATGAAAATAGAAGACGGCCTGATCGATTAGAGAAATCCATCCCCTATAATGTGCCACATCTTCAACGCTTTCTATTATTAATAGACTAGCCTGGGTGCTCGGCGTTGCCCGGGTGTTTGGAAGTGTGTGGTGATAAAAAAAGTGGTATAGACAGACATTCTTGAACCCGTACCGCGAAGGAGGAAAAGAATGTGAAAAAAACGTGACGTCTTTGCTGTTGCGCCCATCGCCAAACCGGAAGTGACGTAGGTTTAAATTAAGGCTAATCAATCGAAAAGGAGGAGATGACTTTCAAAAATATCTGCGAAAAAAACGATCTCTCTTTGTAGAAAAGTGCCCAGTTGAGGGTGAAGGAATTAATGTTTTTAACCAATTTTTCGATATTTGTCGTTCGAAGGGTCGAGCTTCAAGACGATAAAGATCTCGTGAAAACCCGTCGCTTCTGCTGAAAGTTTTAGGCGGACAAACATACATACATTTAAACAGACAGGTGAGATTTATATTATAGAAAACGATTACTATCAGGTATCCATAAAAAATATGCACGACCTACCTTCCCGGCTAAACAGATTATTAAGAAACAAAATATCTGAGACTGGGCTTTGTATTACCCGGCGAGTTTCCGAAACAGCAAAAGTACATTAACGTCAGTATTTTTCTTACACACTACAATTCAAGGTGAGATAAAATCGTAGCGAGTGATGTCAGCTTATATGACATTGTAGCATGCATATTAAATATAATGCCCAACAAATTTTTCTTATTTTCCACGTGTAGAATGATCCAGTTCGAACTCGTAAAGCATATTCCCGAAAAAACAAAACAAAAAAAAAACTACGTCAAGCATTCTTACCTCAAATTATACAGCATATCAGTGCACAATTTTTCACTATACTACAAACCCCAGCGAGTTTTTCATTATTTCATTTCAATTATCTGATGTACTCATATAAGAAAGTAGGCAACTAAGTAAATATTTGAATACTTTTGATTCATTTATATTTAATTATCTACATGCAAGTGTTCAGTATGTTTAAACAATTACTTCAAACTTTTTTCGAAAGTCGATCGTCTTGATAACAGACGGGATATATGCGTGTATATATCTTTGCACGTCCCTACACTAAAATACTCACTAGAATTATTTCATTAAACCGTTCGTTATCACGGAATGAAGGAATGTTTTCGAATAGGAGGAAAGCCTTACTCAGTCGTAAAATACGCTTAAGTATGATATTTTAATTCATGAAAATATCGTATTTATTATTATAGAGCCAGTTCTCTATTGAATATTATTTTGTACCTAATATATAGTACTGATTTAAAAAGTTTTAAAACTGATTTGGGTGCCATCAGCTAAAATCTAAATTAAAACATTTAGCGCTCCAGCCACGTTCTTGACTGTTTGAACCATCGACAGATACCTAAGAAAGATTTAAGAGTAAACTAATTTAAACTATGATTGAATTTGCGCATGCGTAAAAGTAATAGAAATGTATCGGCAAGTCCAATTGAATATTTTGAATTTCAACTGGCTGATATGTACCTTGTGCCAAAATATTAACGCTATTTATAAAAATATTATGACAGCTCTTTCGTGGGTGCTAGCGGTAATCCATGCAAACAAAGATTGTACTCGTTATAATCCATGCAAACAAAGATTGTACTCGTTATAAACCATGCAAACAAAGATTGTACTCGTTATAAATCATCCTTGGAGTATGGTTACTATTTCCTGTTAATTTTAGTGTTATGTGGTAAGTAGTTCAAGAGTTTATCGGTTAAATATTTTCACACAGACACACATACATAGAAACATCTACTGCTTCATTTATATAGATAAAACAATAACCCACCTAACACTTCTCAGAAAAAAATATAGCTAATACATTCGTTTGAATACGTGAATTTTATTGAATAATAATATCGGATGCTTTTCAAAAGGTTAAACAAAATAAATCCCTTCGATAACTGTCTCAGTATAAAAGGATCCCTCCTTCCACAGCTTTGCACAGAACAGATGCCATAGAGTATTCCACCAAAGAGAAAACTTCTCACACATTGTCCTCTACGTTGTTGAGCAATGATTAAATATTTGAAATTCATAGAACGAATCTAATTTTAATTTGTTAGGCAAACAGGATTTCGATTATTTATCCCACAATTTATCCCACAATTTATCCCACAATTTATTCCGCAATTTATTCCACAATTTATCCCACAATTTATTCCACAATTAATCCCACAATTTATCCCACAATTTATTCCACAAATAACCTTCTTAGTGACACACAATATGTTTTCCGTTCTACTAGATCTACAGCAGATGTGCTTACAGTTATATCTCATAGGATTAGCGAATCTCTCGATAGAGGCAACCTTTCTAGGGCAATTGCTCTTTTTTTTTATTCAATTTTCACCCCAAACAAGGCACAGTGCCACTTTGAAGCAGGGGGCTACTATTAGGGAATTAATTAGCGGGGTCATTATGAAGGGAGAAGAGTAGAAAGATGTTTGTTAACATTACACTTGAACTTCTGCATATCATTGCAGTTGGGAAAGCAGAATCCCGGAAGGGAGTTCCAAAGACCCGCAGTTCTGGGGAAGAAACTATTGGAGTAAAAGGCTTTCTTGCACCTAGGGATCTACACTGTAAAGGGATGAGACTTAGTAGCTTGTCGGGTTTGTCGGGGGTAGTTACGTCGGGGAGGTACAAGTGTTTGCAGTTCGTCAGAGCATTCACCATTAAAGTATTTGTAGAACAGGCAGAGGGATGCAACATCTCGTCGATGGGACAGAGGTTGAAGCCTAGATGACAGTTCAGGACCTATCAGGTTGGCGACTCTTTTTTGAACCCTGTCCAGGAGCGAGAGACAAGCAGCAGATGCACCAGCCCAGATGTGACAACAGTACTCCATACATGGGCGAATGGTTGCCTTATAGAGGTATAGGATACTGGCAGGCGTAAGTAGTTTTCTAGCCCGGTAGAGGGAGCCAACCTTCCTTGCAGCAGCCTTGGCAATGCTCTCAATGTATCTATTCCAGTTCATATTCCCTGTAAACGTTAGGCCGAGGAGTTTAAAAGAAGTACTTTCAGGCAATGTGTTCTTGGCCATTGCTATTGGTGGTAGAGAAGGTTTCTTGTAGTTATTGAAGGAAACAAGCTTAGTCTTAGCAGCATTGAATGAGACCAACCATTTTTGTCCCCATTCCACTACGGATTGGAGGTCATCCTCTAGTGTTTCTGCCATTTTCTTGGATATGTGTTCATTTGTTTTCCCCTCATATCTGTTATAGAGAGTGGTGTCATCGGCAAATATACCCATCTCCGAATCAATATTATCAGGGAGGTCGTTTATGAATATCAGGAACAATAGAGGTCCAAGGATAGACCCCTGAGGCACTCCCGCATTTATGTCATATTGTTTGGATGTACGTCCGTCGAGGACAGCTTTGATTTTTCTATTACTTGACATATCAAAAGCCTTTGATAGGGTATGGCATAAAGATTTACTTCACAAGATCTCCAGCTATGGTATAACTGGAAATGTCTTCTCAATTATTAAATACTTTGTATCTGATAGGCTCATAAGAGTAGTGGTTGATGGGCAAAAATCAGAAGCTCACAATATAAATGCTGGAGTCCCTCAGGGGTCCATCCTGGGCCCAACTCTTTTCCTGATCTACATTAATGATCTTCCAAATCACATCCTTACATCATTCGTAGACATTTTTGCTGACGACACTACCATCTATGGTAGCACATCTAAGACAGTAAACGACCAAGTTCTCTCCGATTCTCTCTCCTCTGATCTTGATCACGTTGTACAATGGGGAAAGGAGTGGCTGGTTACTTTTAATGCATCCAAGACCAAGCTTCTATCTTTACATCATCAACGTTCTGATCCCCATCTTGCATCAATTAAAATGAATGGCGCTCGCCTTGGGGAGGCCTCAAGTTTTGACAGGCTTCTGGGCTTGACCCTTACTCCTGATCTTAAATCTCAAATCTGTTGCCAAGGCCGCTGGAAAAATGGTCGGATCCTTCTATCGATCCAGTAGATATCTCACTGCTGATACAATTCTCTATCTATATAAGAGCCAGATACGTCCAAGGATGGAATACTGTTGCCACATATGGGCAGGAGCTGCTAGAAAAGACTTGTCCTGCCTTGATAGGGTTCAAAATAGACTTCGTGGCCTGGTGGGAGATGTCCTTTTCTCTTCGCTGCAACCTCTATCTCACAGAAGAAATGTTGCGAGTTTGTCTCTGCTTTATCGTTATTTTCATGGAAAGTGTTCGACTGAGCTTCCATCTATGGTCCCCCCTCGCCAAACTTTCACAAGAAACACTAGACTAGCTGAAAACATTATCAATAATTTTCCACACTCTTTATCTGTGCCTAAACCTAAACATAGATTCCATAATCAAAGCTTCTTTCTTAGAACTGCACGCCTGTGGAATTGTCTTCCGTTTTCCTGCTTTCCAGCTGTCTATAATATGGTTGTCTTCAAGTCCAACGTAAACAAGTTTCTGATGAGCCGTCCCACTTAAGTTAACAAATTTACCGAGCTTCCATTACTATCGATTACTATATTGTCCTTTTGACTACTCTACACTTTTTAACCCTTATCCTTGAGAGGCTTATCGGCCTTGATAAGTGGTGACGCCTATGTAAAAAAACAAAACAAAAAAACTTACATTAGTACAATCACACGAACGAGATCGCGCCAAAGTTAGATATGTACTTTCTTGGGTTAATCTACTTGCCCAGGAAATGCCGGGACACTGATCAGCTAGTTATAAAGTAGAGTTTAAAATACAACACCCAAACCAATTTGGAAAGATGAAGTTTAGCTTTATCTTGTTTAATTCCCGTAAGAATAGCGATTTTTTAAGACTTACTATTGAAAATGGTTGATATTATACGAGGGGCGTGAAATAAGTAATGCCCCCGACCAACTTGCAGTTGTCTGATCTAGCTAAAATTTTGCCTGTGCAATGATTTATATCTCCACGGATTATGTGGCAAATTACAGCTCTGAACTAATTGTGCTTTCTGTTTTACAGGTGTTTGAACTGAGTCAGGTGTGTTGAATGTCGAGCAGTGATCCGATTTTTGTATTTGAAAGGACGCACACAACAGGAGACTTTTGATGAAATGAAAGAAACTTGTGGTGATAATGCCCATCATATGACCTTGTAAACCGCTGGCATCGTGAATTCAAACATGACCGGAAGTCTGTGGAAACGGCTCCCAAACCTAATCGCCCTCCCCTTCTGCCATTGATGAGGCATCTGTCCGTCAAGTTGAGGCTGCCATTTTGGAAGATCCGCACAGTACTATTCGTCAAATAGCCCAACATGTAAAGATTAGTACAGCGTCTGTGGAAACTATCATTCATGACAAATTGCATATGCATAAGGTGTCTGCCAGATGGATTCCCAAGTTGCTCACACCATTCTAGAAGCGAGAACGCGTCCAGTGCTCGATGAATTTGGAGATGTGCCAAGAAGATGAGTTTTTCAAAAGACTGATTACACAGGATGAAATCTGGATCCATCACTATGATCCAGAGATCAAAGCCCAGTCAATGCAGTGGAAGCACTTGGACTCACTACCCCAAAGAAGGCAAGGGTACAGCCCTCCGCTGGCAAGGTCATGCTCACAGTGTTCTGGAACCAGGACGGAATAGTGATGATAGCTTTCCTGGCAAAGGGTACCACAATTACAGGAACCGATTATGCTTCACTTTTGAGGAAAGTAAGGGAAGCTATCAAAATCAAGAGGCGGGGCAAGATCAGCAAAGGTACCCTCCCCCTGCAGGACAATGCTTCGTTCGACAACTGGCATGTCGCCAGATCAGAAGCACGGGCGTGTGGTTATGAAATCCTCCCCCATCCTCCCTACTCTCCTGACCTTGCACCCTCTAACTTTCACCTCTTCCCAGCCATGAAGTTTTTTTTTTTAAAGGAAAACGTTTCCCAGATGATGCAGCCTTGATTTCTGAAGTCACTTCGTGGTTGAAGAACCAACCTGGGGTGTTCTACAAAAACGGTCTCTAGAGCTGCATCAAACGATGGGAGAAATGCATAACTCTGGGTGGTTCCTATGTCGAGAAAGACTAATAACTGTGCCAAGTTTCGTTGCTCTACTCCTATGGGAAGTGGATCAGGGGCATTACTTATTGCACGCCCCTCGTATTTATGCGACAAGTTAATACTATGGCGATCTTCAGAGCGTTCTAGATAGGTAGCACTGGGATGTAAGATTGTACTAAATAGCTTTAACAAGAAGCTCTGATGTCAAACGGTTCATAATGTCCGATATGAGATGCATCTCATCGCATCAACAAAATGTACGATGGAAAATATTTGGTTATATTAAGTTTCAAAGGAAAAAAACAAGAACAGCAAGAAAAGACGCATTTTGTCTGCGACAATAAACTAAGACGTAAGCGGAGTCAGTTGAAGAGCAGCAATAAAATGGACGTTCTATGAAATCATGACAAACAAGTTTACATCGTGAATTTGTTATCGATTTTTTTCAGTCAGGATATTTTTTTACGAACAACCGCGGAAACAGGAAACGAAATAATAATATAAGTGCAATAAATAAGTCAACTTCAGCATGAACTTAAAAAAAAAAAATATGGTATATGTAAACAAGACATTGCATTTTCAGGCGATTTCTTTTTCATCGTGAACATATTTTTATAACCTGCTTAGTTTGTATATTCAAACAAATATGCAAATCTCAAGCTCAGCTCGGACCAACGAAATGGCAATCGTAGGTCGATAAAACCAAGCCAAGAAAAATAATACAGCTTAATAAAATATGACGAAATGGAAATACTTCGAGGCTTTTATGTAAATAGTACACGGCTCAAAGCGAACAAAAACGAACTATGCGTGTCTATTTGGATGGCTCATATGTTTGATAATAAAATGCCATCTAACTATTCAAATGCAGTATATGGCTGTACTCATGAATTTTAATGGCCACAGAGACAATGGGTTTAAAACATGTCTTCTGAGAAAAGTATAACTTTAAATAAACACATACACATTCTTTCTCCCCTCCCCCTCTCTCTCTCTCATATATATATATATATATATATATATATATATATATATATATATATATATAGTACAGCCCCTTTAAGAAATTCGTTTCTTATCGTTGAGCACTTTCAGTTGAATTAAAAAGTCGGTCAATTTAGCTCTTATGTGTAGATCATCGTATAACGATTTGATCACTGTCTGTCTGACGTAATGAACATTTAAATTAAAATGTTTAAAATTCAACGCTATTTAATACGGTTAATGGTAGCCGAATGGATACGGCCTCCGCTAATCGAGCCAGAGATGTCTCGTGCCGCGGGGTTCGAATCGTTCGACTGGTAGTAATCGTGACACCCTGCACTGAAGAATCCCGAAAGGATGAAACGCTAGTGTCTGTAGGTATTTAATTATTATAGTAAAAAAATAATTATATATATATATATATATATATATATATATATATATATATATAATGTGTGTGTATATATATATAATGTGGGTGTGTATATATATATATATTTGATAAATTATCTGACTTTGACGACATCAGATTTCAATCTTAGCTTAAAACAAGTGCTTAACTAGCCATTAAAGAGTGTGTTACAGCGAAACAGTCTGCATATGAATGGCTGGTCATGTATGTAATAATTCAGTTACGTACTGTTTCGACCGTATATGTTTTCTACTGAAAATTTTTCTTGTTCAACCTATTAAGCATTCTATTATTTCTCATATAATAGCATCACACGCACATACACACATATATGCTACTTATGGACCGGGAGTTAATGCAATGCCGTTTTAATGTCTATTTTTTTTTTATTGCTTTTTCATACCAAACAAGCCACAGTGCAACTTTGATGTAGGCGGCTACTATCTGGGAAAAAATTTGTAGGGGTTAGGGTTAGGGTTGGGGTTATGTAGGGAGCTTAACAGCAAGATACCTGTTTGCCTTAAACTTGAACTTCTGCATGTCAGTATAGTCAGGGAAGTAGGAGTTAGATTTTGTTGCTTGTCGGGAGTATTGAATGGATTTTTACGCTGAGGAGGTATAAAGGCCTGCAATTCATCGGAGCACATACATTTAAAGTACTTGTAAAATAGACAGAAGGATGCAACATTTCGTCGATGGGACAGCGGTTCAAGCCTAGCTGAGGGAGCGAAACCTATTAAGTTGGCGACTCCGTTTTGAACACTATCTAAGAGAGAAATACAAGTAGGAGGTGCACCAGCCCTAATGTGGCAACAACACTCCATACATGGGCGAATAGTGGCCTTGTAGAGGTACAGGATACTCTCAGGCATAAAAGTCTTCTAGCACGGTAGAGAAATCTCACCTTCTTTGGCAATGCACTCAATGTATCTGTTCCAACTCCTGTTTCCTGTGAGCATTAAGACGGGGAGTTTGAAAGAAGTACTTTCAGGTAATGTATCATTAGCGATGACTATTAGTGGTTGAGAATGTTTCTTGTAGTTATTAATGGAAAGGAGCTTGTATTGGCAGCAGTGTATCTGACCATCTATTTTTGTCCCCATTCAACTACAGATCGGATTTCCAAAATTATAGGATGGAAACAGCTTTCAAAGCTTTCAATATTTTAACACATTAGCAAAAGAATTCCATGTTAGAAAAATATAATTCAATAAAGTTATGCATTAGGATGATTGATCCTTTTCTAAGAAACGGAAATACATTCTAATGGATTTAATTTAATACGTAACCGATTATTTATAAATAGGATGCCTTATTTAATATAGTGAGTCGTGGAAATAGCTGACATGTTTAATAAGAAACCGAAATGGCGTATACTTATTTATTCTTTTAATTAAATATTTCTTTGTAAACGAGTCATTTATTTCAAATAGTTTGTTTTATTTCAATCAATAATGTATAAGCCACGTACTGTTGGAAGAAAATGTAAACAGCAACATGATTATTTGAACAATCCAAAGTATGTGTGTATGTGAGTTCATTCTCTATAGACTCAAAAACGGCTGGGTCGATTTTTATGAAATTTTAGACGAAAGTAATTTATATGCCTCGGTGTATTCTTACATGGGTTTGTATCGAAATGTCTTTGATAAGTATCGATAATTGAACCAATCCCATAAAAGTAAAGTAATAGGCGATTTTGACCAAAGTTAACTGTTATGTTTGACGTCCATCTTCGCCGCCAACTGTTATGTTTGCAGGTTGAACCAAATAACGTATAAGGCAATACAAATGAAGACTCAACAAAACAAAGGTAGATCAATAAGAAGTGTATTAGGAAAAGTATATTTACAGTATATTTACATAATGGTTGTCAAGTAAGAGAGTGTTGGGTGGAGAACATATCTGCTCTCGGCTCGGCCTTCGGTGGCTTCTGGTTAACACACACTCAGACTAACCGAGTTTTGCTATTTATGTATAATATTATCCACATATGTAAATGAGTGGGTATCACCACAACACCCTCCTCACACAGATTTCAATATCTTTTTCTCTTGGGATTTAACATTAATGGTCATTAAACTTTCTTTTTCTACCTGATCTTCGGGGTTCAGGTGTATATTGAGGCGGTTCCAAATTAAAGGATTCGTATATGATGTCCATGGTTTCCTCCTCTTCGACTGCTGTTGTATAATCACCATCTTGAATGTGGCGTTTTTTATTTGGTTCAGGTGCCTTTTATGTATATTTTGTGGACCTTTAATCATGTATGTACAATCACCAATGCGTTTATCCACTACTCCACATTCCCAGTAAGAGGTGTTATTCCTGTAGCACTTGAAATATACTCGATTTCCCGAGTTATATTTCTTTCTTATCATGTGTGTAGTGTTTCGAACAATTGCCTGTCTTGGCAATAGTTTATCAAACGCCGATTTCACCTTTCTAGCAACACATTAAATCAGCTGGTGACATGTTTGACGGGGTATTAGGGTGCGGTGTTATCCTATATATTTTCAAAAATTGTGGCAAAGCTTTTTCCGTTGGTATCCCAATGGATTTTTTCAACGCTCGCTTTAACGTTGCCACGAACCTCTCCGCGAGGCTGTTCGACATTGGATGGTACGGAGGAGTAATGAAATGCTTTACTTGGAACGTGTCACAAAATTCCTTAAAGTCTGTGGATGTGAATTGAGTTCCGTTGTCAGTGACCAGTGTGTCTGGTACACCAAATCGTGCAAATAACTCGTGTAGGAATCCTATTTAGTTGTTCGTTGTTGGATTCCTGCAACGCATTACCTCAGGTCATTTTGTGTAACCATCTACTAGAATTAAGTAGTAATTTTCTCCTACTGGACTAGCGAAGTCCATGTGGATTCTCGACCATGGGTGGTCGGTTTTCGACCAAGGTTTGTGTACTATAGGTGGGGATTTTGCCGCTAACTGGCATCCTTTACATCTATTTATTGTTGTAGCTATGTCGATGTCCATGTTACGCCAGTATACGTAGCTTCTCATTATAGACTTCATCCGATTTATCCCTGGATGTACTGTGTGGAAATCTCTCAAGTGCAACGTTTTAGGTATTACTACTCTCTTGCTGTATAATAACACTTCGTTACATATGGAAAAAATTTCCTGAACCTATTGTCATTTATAATTTTTTCTTTTAGATCATTTATGTATTCATCTTTATCGGCTTCTCTTTTAATGTCCGACAATGTTACCGGTAGTTCTTTAATGATGTTTGCTACCATATTTTCACTTCGACATTTGTTCGAATTGCTGCAATCACTGATTCTTCCAAATTATGTTTCTGTGGTATCAGTCTTGAAAGTTCATCCGTATGGCAGATCTTTTTCGATGCTAGATGTTGTAGCTGGAAATCGTAATTCAGTAAGATCGTACCCCAGCGCAGCAATCTATTTGCGGTGTATACCGGCAATCCTTTTTTTGATCCGTAGATTGTGACTAATGGTTTATGGTCGGTTTCAAGCATAAAATGACTACCATATAAATATCGGTGGAACTTAGTCACTGCAAAAATTATACTCGACGCTTCTTTTTCAGTCTGTGAATACGCCTTCTCTGCTGGAAGCAGCGTTCTCGAAGCGTGAGCTATCGGCTTTCTAGATCCATTTGGCATGATATGTTGAATGCATGCTCCTATGCCGTAGGAACTAGCGTCACTAGCGACGACTATATTTAATTTTGTGTCATAGTGAGTGAGAAATAATTCAGATGTAAGTGCGCTCTTTATTTTGTCAAAAGCAGTTTGACATTCTTGCGTCCAGTTCCAAGGTGTGTCCTTTTTTAGCAGCTCATTTAAGGGAGCTCGCAAATTATGCATCCCTTCAATAAAAGATTGGTAATAATTTGCGAGTCCTAAGAAACTCTGCAAGGTTGTTACGTTATTAGGTGCTGGCATGTTTTTTTTATTGCCGCAGATATTTCTGGGTCTGGACCTCGCCCATGTTTATTTATTATATGTCCAAGATACTTAATTTCGCTCATACAAAAGTCCCATTTATTTTCTTTTAATTTAAACCCGAATTCTTGTATTCGAGAGAATACTTGTTTTAAATGCTCCTTATGTTCTTCTAGGGATTCGCTCCTGATAACAATGTCGTCCAGGTATACACATGCGCACTCAAGACCACTTAGCATGGTGTTCATCGCTTGCTGAAAGACGGCAGGCGCTACTTTGATGCCAAAGGGCAACCGGTTTTATTTGTATCATCCCTTATGCGTGTTGATGCATAGTATTTTTGAGCAATTCTCCTCGACCGGTATTTGTAAATACGCGTCGCTCAAGTCTATCTTGGAGAAGATATTACCACCATTCAACTTAGTGAATATTTCCTCTGGGCTTGGTAGAGGGTAAAAACACTCTGATTTCATCATTCTTTTTCTTTACATATACGGTGGGGGCTGCCCAGTCACTGTGTTCTATTTTTGAGAGTATGCCTGTCTGCTCCAATCTGTCTAATTCTTTATTAATCTTTTTCAACCCAGCGAACGGAACGTTTTGCTATTTTCTAAAAATTGGGCTGGTGTTTTCTTTAAGTTCAAACGAGGCCTTAAATTTATTGCAACGACCTAATTTAGTCATGAATACTTCAGGGAATAATTTTTTTTAAGTCTTCTTTTATATTTCCTGTTGTTGGAGTAGTACATTCTATTTTTTTACAGAATGTACTGATTGGCTTATCCCACAGTCCAACTTTCTCAATTAAATCTATTCCAAACAGATTTTCGCTATTTTTCAATACGAACATTCTTAATTTCCATGTAATCCCTTTAATTTTATCTTTTAATTTTTATTCTTCAAATTTTATCTCACCACCAGTTACCGTCTGAGCTGATTTACTTGTTTTCATCATGGTTGGTTTACCCAACTTTTTCCATGTATCCAAGTTTATTATAGAAATATCGGATCCTGAATCCAGTTGTAATGTTATTGGCGTTTTAAATATTTCCACTTTTATGTATTTTCGCCGATTTTTGTCTAATTTTTTATTTGATTTTGTTTGCTGTACTCTCTTTCTGGTGAAATCTTTATATCTGCAACAATCACTTTTGTGTCCGACTTTCTTGCAAATGTAGCAGTTTTTCTTCTTATAAGGGCAATCTGATTCCCAATATCTTTCTGCGCATCTCTTACAGTTATATCTAGGAAGAGACTTGTTATATTCTTTACTATAATTATAATTATTATATTTGGAATATCTCGTTCCATCTTGACTGCTTTTATTTGTATAATTCTTGGTTGGTGTGTATGCTTTTCTAAACTTTCTTACATATGCCACTCCGGAGTCTTCTATCTTTTTGAATCCTTTTTCAATGTAATGGCCCTTTCAGAACCCCCTGCTAATTTCTGAAGTGTTAAATCTTGCTCAGATTCCAGCTTAGACAACACTCGTCTGCGTATTTCTGCATTTTTCGTGGAAACCAACCCTTTTGCGAAGACTAGGCATTTGAAATCTTCTACTGTTCGTTCCGCTAGCTTAAAATTATCACAGTTTTTATTGACAACTGATGCGTATGTCAAATAATCTTGGTTGTCCATCTTCCTTAGATTCATACACAGCCATCTCTTATGAAAAAAGAGATATATTCGGATTAAATAATTTTTTTTGTAATTTTACAGCTTCCATGAACTCTAATTCCGGAGTTGTTTTTTTTTTAGGTAATATGTAATCTACAATTTACTGTGTTCTGCTACACCCAACTTTCTGAGTAAGAGGCTCACTTTCTGGCTATTTGGCCAACTTTTGCAGTCCAGTTGAAAGACATCCTCGTATCTTGTATAGTATGCTTCAAAATTCTTTTCTTCCTCCGGCACATAATTAAATGTGTCCATACTATTAAAAATAGTTGTATGGGAGAAATTATCACTGTCGACATTTTTTCGATTATTCTTTAGTAGTTCCAGTGTTTTAGGAAAACGTTCATTTTGCCTTCCTTTATGTTCAAATTGTAATTTCTTCTGCCTTTCTTCTTGTTCCAGTGACCATTTCAATAATTTCTCAATTCTTCGATCATCTCGCTCGGCTTGTGCCTGTTGCGTCTGCAAACATTGCATTAACATTCTAGATAACTCTTCCATTTTTTTAGTGTATTCTAAAATATAAAATGGCTTGTGTTACAACAAAAATTGTTCAGAGTTCCTGTTTTCAATAACAATAATATCGCTGCTCGAATAATATTTTCTCACTTCGCTAGCGAGTCAAGCTCATCCAACCACAAAATAAAAAAAAACTGAGGCTTTTACTGAAACCACTAATACGATTGACTTTTCCGTTTTAGGCACTTTCTAATAAGTAACAGCAGAACTTTAGTACAATTCTTTCCGCACAAAAAAAAAAAAAATTCAACTCGAGTCATAATTGAAAAGTAAAATGTATGGACTACATTTAATTCTTTCTTTTGTTTTTTCCCCTCTTACGTGACGTTTTATTATCCGTTATCCAGTGACAACTTCAATTAAAAAAATTTTTTCTTTGATTTTAGTTTAACTGTGGTATTTTTTAATGCCGAAGAGGAAAAAAATTGATTTACTAAAAAGTCTTTGGTTGATGCTTTGCTAACGGAGAACAGCAATTTTTTTCGTATGTTACTTTCTTGTACGTTTGCTCTTGATAATTTAGTAATACGAATATGTTTGTCGTTTTACAACAAAACAAAAATTCAATTTTACAGTTTGTTGTTTTTTTTCAAGATGGATTCCAAGAGAAACGGCGTAAATTGCCGCTTTTGCCACATTCGAGTTTTTTTTTGTTTGTTTTTTTTGAGACTGCAATTAGAGGTTTTGGTTTGTCTTTTTTTTCGACTAGTATTTTAGTAAATAAAATACTATTAATCGAGGTTACTTTTTTTTAATCTGAATGCAGTTTTTGTTCTTGGAACTTGGGAAACAACTGTTTTTTTTCTTTTAGTATTGTACTTCCACGAGGGAAATATTTTACCGCTTTCCAATGTTCGCTGAATTACTAATTTTTTCCGCTTGAGTCGACTTCTCTTTAGCGTGAAATCCGTTTTTATGACTATTTCGTTCGTCAAAACTTGTATTCCTTAGAAAGGTCAACCGTTGCGTTGTACATTTTTTTAGTGAGTTCTTTCTATTTCTTCATCAGATTGTTATATTTGACGTTCATCCTCGTCGCCAACTGTTATGTTTTACGTTCATCTTCGTTACCAACTGTTATGTTTGAAGGTTGAACCAAATAACGTATAAGGCAATACAAATGAAGACTCAACAAAACAAAGGTAAATCAATAAGAAGTGTATTAGGACAAGTATATTTACAGTATATTTACATAATGGTTGTCAAGTAAGAGAGTGTTGGGTGGAGAACATATCTGCTCTCGGCTCGGCCTTTGGTGGCTTCTGGTTAATACACACCCAGACTAACCGAGTCTTGCTATTTATGTGTAATATTATCCACATATGTAAATGAATGGGTGCCACCACAACATTAACACATCACACGACCTCACATCGCAAGTGAATTTAAGAAGTGTTATTACCACACAACTCGAAATGCTCCACATAAAATTAACAGTAGGTTCTATTATATTACAGGGGCGCGTTAAGATTTTAATGTTTATGTTTAAAGCACAATTGTACTATGATACTTTACTTTTTCATTTAAAACTTAAATTCAAGTAATTATCACCACACAAACAGTGAGGCCAGGCATATGAAATCAACAGTACGTTCTTTGATATGACCAGAACGCATTTGAAATGAATGTTTATGTATAGAGCATAATTGAAGCATGAAATTTAACTTTTGTATTTTAAACTTCAATTCAAGCCATTATATATAAAAATCTATAATCAATAGTAGATTATCTACAGTGCAATGTAAACTACAATGTATTGTGAACAAAGACACGGCTGGGCGGCACGTTAAAGTTCATTCCCGTGGACCATGTTGGATCCCCAACTACAGCAGGCAATCAATCGATTTGATTGAAAAATGGGCTATTTCATCGATTTCGATAACAATAAAAATATAGAAGTGTGAACCATTCGCTGATCATCATTTAATCGCGTCGGGTCTCCCTGCTAGTATATATATATATATATATATATATATATATATATATATATATATATATATATATATATATATATATATCTTCTCTATTCTCTCTCTTCTTCTATCTTCTTCTTCTATATATATCTATCTATTCTATCTTCTATCTATCTTCGATTCTATCTATCTTCTATCTTTCTTCTTCTTCTCTTCTATCTATCTTGTTCTATCTATCTATCTATCTATCTATCTATCTATCTATCCTTCTTCTATCTTTTCTATCTTCTATCTATCTTCTTCTATCTATCTATCTTCTATCTTCTTCCTCTATCTATCTTCTAGATAGATACATAGAAATCTATCTATTAATCTATCTATCTATCTATCTATCTATCTATCTTCTATCTATTCTATCTATCTATCTATCTATCTATCTTCCATCTATCTATCTTCTATCTATCTTCTATCTATCTTCTTCTATCTTCTATCTATCTATCTATCTATCTTCTATCTTCTTCTATCTATCTTCTATCTATTCTATCTTCTATCCATCTATCTTCTTCTATCTATCTTCTCCTTCTTGTTCTTTCTATTCTTCTTCTTCTACTTATTCTTCTTCTATCTATCTATCTTCTTCTTCTATATATATTATATATATATATTATATATATTATATATATAATATATATATATTATATATATATTATTATATATATTATATATATTACATATATTATATTATTATATATATATTATATATATTATATTATATATATTATATATATATTATATTATAATATATATATTATATTACATATATATTATATTATATATATTATATTATATATATATATATTATATTATATTATATTATATATATATTATTATATATATTATATATGTATATATTATATATATTATATATATTATATATATTATATATATAGTATATTATTATATATATTATATATATTATTATTATTTATTATATATATATTATATATTATTATTATTTATTATTTATATATACATATTATTATTATTTATATATATATATATTTATATATTATATATAGATATTATATTATATATATTATATATATATATATAAAATGAACTCATCTTTATTATTATATTATATATATATTATATATATTATATATATTATATTATTATTATTTATTTATATTTATTTATTTATATGTATATATTTATATATATATTATATATATATATTTTATATATATATATTATATATATATATATATATATATATATATATATATATATATATATACAATGAACTTATTTTTCCCGCGTGAGTTCGACCTTAATAGGATTAAAAATCACGACATTACATTCAAATGTAATGTCCCCACACTTCAGCACAGAATCTGAGGTGTGTTATAGGCCTACTACTCTTGCAGTTCCTTGGTATTCGTACATTCCTATATTTTCCCCGATGTCCGTTTACTGCCATAATCCGTTAGAATCCATGGAAGTGGTAAAATCTTTTCCCTCTATTCGATTCCTACTCCGCCCGCGACCACTTAACATCGTTTCGGATACGTCCACAGGGGAATATACGAGAAACACCGGTTTGACTTCTTAGTTGCTTAAAAAATATGGATTGGCATTTTCCCGGCGGGTGAAATGCGACTTTACATTCCAGTCATTCTGTGGGTTATTTCTGCTATTTTATAAATTTTACTAGGGGCGGGGAACGCTAACTTCTTATTTTCGGATTAGTTACTTATTTATTATTTATTTCTATACATTGCATTTCTGAAAGTTTCATTAGCACAATTATGACTACGCTAAAAAACAATACAAAAAAAGACACGAGAAACCAAAACAAACCAACATTACAAAAAACAAAAACCGCGGTCAGTTTTTTGGCTTTATTTATTCATTTTTTTTCCTTTTTCATTGAAACAAAGAAAATAAATAAATAAAATCTATTAAACATATTTTCATTATACACGGTAAGTTTTATGTTTTGGACTTTTGTTTTTCCATTTAAAAGAAAAACAAAACTAAAATAGAATTAACTTATTTGCATTTACTTGTTTTTTATTCGTTTCAATTTTACGCGTCATATATTACCTACACAAGGTCGGGGGGCATCTGTATGTGTGTGTGAATATGTGTGTGTGAATGTGTGTGTGTGTGTGTGAATGTGTGTGTGTGTGAATGTGTGTGTGTGTGTGTGTTCCTACACCCTAACTTCGGCCTCCTCCTTCTCCTGCTACTACAACAATGACGTCATGTTTGACCTAGAAAACGTTCACGTTAGTTTCATGGGTTAATTTTATCCGTTTTCAATTGTATGTCTCTTTGGCTAGAGGTAACGTGTCAGGCATTTTTTCCCCGCCTTAGCTTGCATGCTTTGGGTTCGAGCCTGTCTTCCTACCTAAACCTTTTTCTCTCTTTTACACGTTCCCCCCCTTCTTATTTACATTTGTTCGCGGTTTTGCTTTGTTTTGGTTTTTCCAATTTTTTATAACACCGTGTTTTCTTTATTATATTAAAACAGGGCCCCCTCCTACATACACACCTTCAAACACCCGGTCAACGCCGGGTACCTCCCGCTAGTATATATATAGCTATAGTATATATTAATATATATATATATATATATATATATTCCTATATACATATATACTTTTTTTTACACAGACGTCGCCACATTACAAGGCCAAAAGGCCACTCGAGGATAAGTATTAAAGAGTTTACAGTAGAAATTGGACAATATAGTAATCAATTCGGTAAATTTGTTAACTTATATGGAACGGTTCATCAAGAACTTGATTACGTTAGACTTGAAGACAACCATATTGTAGTCAGCCGGAAAGCACGAAAACGGCAGACAATTCCACAGGCGTGCAGTTCTAAGAAAGAAGCCTTGTTCATGAATCTACGTTTAGGTTTAGGCACAGAAAACAGTGGGGGGGAATTAGTGATAGTGTTTTCAGCTAGACGAGTGTTGTGAAAGTTTGGTGAAGGGGGACCATAGACTGAAGCTCAGTCGAACATTCTCCATGAAAATAACGACACATCAGAGACAAACTCGCAACATCTCTTCTGTGAGATAGAGGTTGCAGGGAAGAGAAAAGGACATCTACGAGGCTACGAAATCTATTTTGAACTCTATCAAGGCAGGACAAGTTCTTTTTTAGCAGCTCCTGCCCAGATGTGGTAACAGTATTCCATCCTAGGACGTACCTTGCTCTTATATAGATAGAAAATTGCATCAGCAGTGAAATATCCACTGGATCGATAGAAAGATCACACCATTTTTCCAGCGGTCTTCGCAACAGATTTGATGTACGTGTTCCATTTAAGATCAGGAGTAACGGTCAAGCCCAGAAGCTTGTCAAAACTTGATATATATTCCTATAGTATATATAAATAAATATATATATTCCTATAGTATATATAAAAATATATATATATATATATATGTATTCCTATAGTATATGTATGTATGTATATATATATATACATACATACATATATATACATACATATATATATATACATATATATATATATACATATATATATATATATATATATATATATATATAGTGGACGGCCAAGTAGCTGAAACAATAATGTAACTTAACAGAAAGATACGGCAATAAAAAATAAAACGTATATATATATATATATTCCTATAGTATATATATATATATATTTCTATAGTATATATCTTCCTATAGTACATATATATATATATGTATATATATATATATATTAAAAGTTATAAAAATATATATGGCAATTTAGCTACATAGAATATTCCGTGTTTCGTCCACGCTAGGATTCATTTATGCCTTATGAATCATAGCGTGGATGAAAAGCTTAATTGCCATATATATTTTATAACTTACTATCTTGCTCTACCTATGTATTGAACACTGTTGAAGTAAATACTTTAACTTTACACATAATATTATACTTTCGTATATTAATTTATGTGATTAAATGAAGTATATATATATATATATATATATATATATATATATATATATATAGGCGGAATACACCTATTTAAATAACTGATTTACATAACTATTTTAAAACTGTTCAGAATAATTATTAATTTGTATTATAGATTTGTAATTTTATTGTCCTATATTTTTTAAAAAATGCAACGACTGTATTGATTAACTTTGTGTGTGTAAATGTTCCTTTCAAACCTTTAGGGGAAACTGTCTTGATATTGTGTAAGCTGCCATCCATTCTTAAATTGTAAGATAAGGATAAGCAAAATGGATGGATTCGTCAGTTGAATGATGAAGAATAAAATGTTTTAAAATTATGAAGAGAATGAATTAATGTGATGACTGATGAGGGCACTTTCGAAAAAGCATTTGTCAATATTTTATTTGAAAATGACAGAGCTGGAACTTGTAGACAAGCAATTCCACAATACCGTGTTAAACAGATTGGAAATTATTAAAAATAAACTGTTAATGAAAATTCTGCTTGATATTAGGCACATGAATGAAGAAAAGAAGGTTTCATGAAGTTGTTGTTGTTGAAGGATAAGTTCTTGTTGTAAATGTTTTACCAGAAAAAAAAACAGAGATTGGTACTATAATTATCTTAAAAGCTCTCCTATAGTTCGGGCATTTTGATGACGAAGTTGCAGTAGCATTGGATGAAGAAATTGTGATATATTATCTATCCTATGTTACGCCGTCATGTGGGAAATTGTAAGTTGTTGTGCAGGTTGGTTAGTGCAAAAAAAAAGAAAGAAAAAAAAAGCTGAAAGGGTTAAGGTTGACGTATGTCAAACGCGGTAGCTGGGGCCAACGGTGACACCTGGGATGTCATTCCGTTCGTTTGAAAGAAAACGATGCATGAAAAACAAAGAGTAAAAAATTGCTTTTGGCTCGCATGCAAGTGAGATTGTCTTCCGATTTTAGACGAGACAGATCAGTCAGGGAAGACACGAAAATGCGTCGAAGAAAAAGCAAGAAAGCTTGATATTGAAAATGCGATTGATCCCCCACCGGTAACCCGTAGACGTAGTAAATTATAAGACCAGAGACAAACATTCTATCAAATTTGACAAAAAGTGTATGAAAATATTCAACAATCAAACTTAATAATGAGTTCTACCTCCACTGCTTTTGATGACTTCAAAAATGCTTTGGGGCATGCTAGAAACAAGGGTTTCCATTAAGGTGCGGGAGATCCTGCTCCAGTTTTTTGTTGAATATTGTTTGTTATTTTGATAAAACTCTCTTGCCATCCATCCCAAAACATTTTCAATTGGGTTGAAGTCTGGTGAGCATGCAGGATGTCCCAAGAGATGGATTCTATTTTCTTGTAGAAAGCTCCAGGTCCGTCTTGCAGCGTGGATTACAGCATTATCCTGTTAGAATAATCATCCATCTCCGCACAAACGATGAACCTCCATCATCAAAGATGCTTTTTGTAGCATGCTAACATAACCAGCTTCTGTTTGACAACCATGCACAACCTGCAGCTCCATCGTCCCTCTGTAAAAAAAGGTACCCCATACCATTACGGACCCTCCACCACTATGACGTGTGGAAAAAATTTCAAGGGGCATGTTTGTGTCATGCCAATATCACTGGAAGCCATCAGGACCATCTAAATTTAATTTTTTATTATCAGAAAATAGGATTTCTTCCACTTCTCAACGTCCCAGGTTTGGTATTAACGACCAAATCTTAAGCGGTTCACTTTGTGACGTTGAAGCAATCGAAGAATTTGTTTACACTTTTTATTTACAATACCTTTTTAAGTGTCGTCTGATGCTTATTAGACTGCAATCAGCATCTGTAACCGCCTTAATTTGACTAGAAGAAAGTCCTCTGCCATTCATAACAACCCGTCTGATTCTCCTACTCAATGCCGGGGAAATTTAGGGGGGGGGCTACTAAAGAATTTTGCTTTTCCATAATTCTCAGTGTTCTTTAGAAAGTTGCAAATAACAGTTTTACTGCGATTTACCTTAGCTGCTACCTCTCGCTGTGACAAACCTTGCTTATGGAATCCTAGAATTCGAGAGCTCTCAACTTCGGTTAGTTTTCTTGCTTTAGGCATGGTAACACCTTCATACAGTGACTGCTAATCTCTAACTGAACTAAAAACATTAGAATTACCATAAATCTAACAATTTGTACCCTTGGTCTTATAATTTTGATAATGTGTCAAAACCTAATTAAATAAAATGCAAATTTTTAAATAAAACTTTTGGAATGTACTTTTTTGTTTCCATAACCTTATAGTATTAGTAATCTTAAGTCGGAAGAGTTTAAAATCGATCCTTAAAAAATGGATTTAGTTAAAAGATTTTTAAGTGGTCTTAAATTTTTTATCAGCAGTGTAAATATATATATATATATATATATATATATATATATATATATATATATATATATATATATATACTCTTACGATAAATATTATTACCTCATTATATGCGCACATATGTGTTTCGCCCTTTTCAACAGAACTCATTGTGGTGAGTGATTGCTTTGCCAGTCATGCGATTCGAAAATTCAAGTCAACATGTCAGCTTTTGTCTGAACCCTTACAACGATGAGGACACTCAATAAATCACGTTAAAGGATTAGCATTAAGATCTATTTATGCCTACATCAGAGAACACATAATGAATGCTGGTAGTAGCAGTGTACAACGACACATCGGCTAGCACATAGCATTAAGCCTTTAAATCTGACAAATTACAAACAGATTACTAGGCCTAAACTAAAATTATCCGATTGGAAAAATGAGGGAAGTTTAAGTGGCCAGATTAAGATGAAGTATATTTAAAGTACTTATATTTGTAGCAAATTTTATGCATGCAAATAGATAATCCCTTATCCGTTTTTATTTCAAACGAACTCTTCTATTTAATGGTTTAAAAAGGCCTTATCTCAACACAGTACACACTACCTGTCCAAAGATTTATAGGACCTCATTATGTTTAATCATGATTAAACAATCACGTTGAAACACTGGTTGTCGCCAGATCACCGAAGTTAAGCAACATTGAGCCTGACCAGTATCAGATGGGTACCCATTTGGGAGGCTAGGCGCTGTATGTACCTTCTGGGAAGGTTGGGCATGGGGCCAGCACCCTCATCCTGTAAAAAGAATTCCTCGCTACAAAAACATCTAAAAAAGTTGTAGATGGCCTATGCCCCTTCAGGGGATCAAGGGCTATAGATGGATTATGTTTAATCAATGTTCATTTGCATTTGAAACCCACGTTTTTATCTTTGAGATCATGAATGTAGCAAGATATATATATCCGGACAGGTGACTGTTATTAACGGGATAAAATTGTCTAGAGATTTTATGTTTAAACAAACTTTTCGTTTAGCATATTATTATGACCCTGTTTTTGGGGTCACAAGGAAAACAGAACAGAGTAAAAGATTATAGCAAAATGTATTAACAAGAACATACAAATAGGAGGGTTGTTCGTTTTGCCGACGAATAACCTGAGTTAGTCCACTGGATATCGACTATCACTTTACGGCCACAGCACATATATAAACCGAATCTTTAGCAGGAGATTTAATTATATCAGGTCTATTATCTTTATTAGGTACATCACAATAGAAATTATTATTATTAGCATCATTATTATGAGCATCACCTTCACCAGCATTAATTGCACTTTAGGGAACAACGAGGATGCCAAAAAGAGCTCTCGGTTGGTTTCAATAAAAAGCAAGGCAATGTTGGCAGATGGTTTGGCTGCCCCATACTCAGCATTACAATCTTCAAAGGAAGAAAATTGAAAAAAGTTACCATGACTCTCATTGTCTTGCTTCTGGTTCTCTAGTACGATATATTCATAAATCACGCTCTCATTTTTACATGTGTTATCGTATAAACTATCTATACAATACACAGATAGAACGTATATTTTATTTCTTTTTGTCTATATCACCTTTTCCCGATTCTTTCTTTTAAGTTAGGTACTGTGGAGAAAGACATTCTCATTGCGTTCCTATTAAAAGTTTTATATATGTTGCGCTATAAAGATTGTCTTCGATGCTTTTAAAGAAGATTTTAGGGTTATTGGTTTGGACATTTTTACTAGAAGTTAAAATGGAACCAAACACAAATGCGTCGTCTGTTCTGATCATTTTTTTTATTTAGATTTGGATCTGGCAAGTATTTCTATAAGCATATCGTTAAATGATAGTTCGATTTATTCCACTGATCCTAGCATGAAGTTGGGTTCATGTTTTCTATTCATCGCCATACCATCTTTATCTATCTATCTATCTATCTATCTATCTATCTACAAAAGGAACATTGTGTGTGTATGTGTGTGTGCTTTTTTTATATGAACTCGAAAACAGCTGGGTCGATTTTTATAGAATTTCACACAAAAGTACTTTATGGGCCTGGCGGTGTTCTTAGATAGGTTACGATAACTTTGATAAGTATCGATAATCGAAATAATTTGATGAAAGGAGAAACAGGCAATTTTGACAAAAGTTAACACCTTAAATAGCCTTACATCATAAATGCATTTGAGAAGTTTTATTACCACACAAGCCGAAAGGCCCAACATATAAAATCAACAGTAGGTACTTTAATATTGCAGAGGCGCGTTCAAAATAATTTTTTCTGCTTAAAGCACAACTCCACCCTGATATTTGACTTTTTCATTTTCAACTTAAATTCAAACCATTATCATTGCACAAGCAGTAAAAACCTACATATAAAATCTACGGTAAATTCTTTGATATGACAGAGGTGCGTTTCTGTGTAGAGTACAATTGAAGCACGATTCTTGACTTTTGCATTTTAAACTATAATTCAAACGATTATATATAAAAAATAATTTAATAAAATCAACAGTAGATTCTTTACAGTGCACTGTAGACTACAATATATTGCGGACTAAGTCACTGCAGAGAGACGCTGCCATGTAAACTACAATATGTTCTGGACTAAGTCACTGCGAGGGGCATGTGAAACTTCCTCCCTGTGCATTACGATGGGTTCCTTACGAGAGCAATCAATCCATTTGACTGAAAAAAATAGGCGATCTCACCGATTTCGATGACAATAAAAATATTGGAGTGAAAAACATTTGTTGACCCTCATCCAATCCCGAGCAACGACGGATCGCTCTGCTACTTGATGATAATATTAGAATTACATCCTCTAGTTTTAATATTACTGCAATCATTACAGTGCTGCTTAAAAAAAAACCCTAAAAAAAAAAATACGTAGAACTCTAACGTAGTTTTGTGTACTAAAGTTTTATTAAATGATCAAGAATGGTGGATTGTGATATATTTAACCTTTTCTGTTAATTATCGTGTTATATAATGCCGATTATTCTCAACTACGGTCTTGATTTGATAGTCATCTGTACCGCGTGATTCCCTTGAGCCTACTATCATTAGTAAGGTTAAATATGTCATCTGTAAACGTTGAGAACTATTTTTGTCCAGT
Organism: Euprymna scolopes; assembly: GCF_053919585.1. Lineage (NCBI taxonomy): Eukaryota > Metazoa > Mollusca > Cephalopoda > Sepiida > Sepiolidae > Euprymna > Euprymna scolopes. Next base: position 68,720,095 of record NC_136494.1, on the reverse strand, counting down.
CTTCGTCGTTAACCGCATATATTTATTGTTATTGTTGTTTCCGATGTCTGTTTGCTTAATTATAGAAATCTAAAATCTAGATGGAAATCTAAAGTGTGTCTTACAATTTTCATTTTCAAATGGCTCTAAAATTAACGGAGATTAAATTAGATTTTTTATTTTATTTCTCAAGAGATAGTTTGAAGTATTCTTTAATCGACACTGTATGTATATTATATCTGTCAATAATTTAACATGTTCTAACTCTTCGAAACATAAACTAATCAAAATTGACACGGACTTTCCAGACGATTTGATAAGGCAGTGATATTAAATATAGATCTTGTCCGGTTACAAAAAAATTATATTCACCTATGCATAGGCCAAAAAACAATAAGTATTTTGCTTTGTTATAAATTAGAATTGAGTTATGTATTCTCAGCGAGGACTCGGAAATGATATAGGCATTGTTGTGCATAAAAAAGATGAAGCCAAGTCACGATTTCCTTTGTAAAGGTTTTATTCGCTAAAGGTGCACATCGAAATAATACATGATTTATATAATCTTTACTGAAGTTAATGGAGGGGTGAGAATGATGTTACAACCATAACAGGTATAATAAAAATATAGAGCAAAACAAAGTTCTAATCGCAGCACGAATATTTCCCATCATTCTAAGACCTTCATAAGAATCTTATCCTCTTGACTGTAGCAACAAATATAAAAAGAAGGCTAACTCTTTTACATTCAAAGGTTAACCCGATCTTGTTTCTTAGCTTATGCGAATTATATTTCTTCCAATCGTCCCCCTCCCTTCTATTCCCAAAGAAAAGAAAATCTCTCAATAATAAAGTTCAAGAATAGAAAAGAAAGAAATGAATTTCTCACTTACTTTAAACTACTATTAATAACTCCACTACTACTACTACTACTACTACTACTACTACTACTACTATGCTTTCTCCAGCTTTCTTTACCGATATCCATCTCATTTTCAAACTTCTAGACACAGGCCTTCCAGTTATGTATAAGTACTTATTTCTAATCCAGTTTCCAGTTCTTAACCAAAATAATTTTTTATGATGTCATGTTATCTTCAAGGTTATACTTTTTTTTATTTACGTCATTTATTAGGTTATGTCCATTAATCACCCCTCAAGCTGCCGTTTCTGACGCTCTCATTACTTTAGTTTTCTTTTTTTATTTAGGTCATTTATTTATTTACGCCCGTCCTCTAATTAACGCTCTATTATATTTCTACTGCTGATCTTCCGATTGTTTTCTATTTTATTTGCATCATTTATTCATTTTTGTCAATTCTGTAACTAACATTCTGTTATATTACTACTCCTGGTGCTAGTATTAGTTTTTCGGTTTTATTTACGCCATTTACTTACAACCTACGTTGCTCACTACTACTACTACTACTACTACTACTACTACTAGTATCTATGTCCTCCTTTCAGTTCCTCTATCGATATTCCCGCTTTCAAAATTTCTTTTCTCATACGTTTTTCCTTTCATCATCTAAATGATTCACTCGCCAAACAACCAATCACGGCTTTAATTATGAAATATACAAAGCAAATTTCAGAAATATGCCACAAAAATGTGTTTGAAATTATAAACCTGAACAAATCAAGGAAGTATGGTTCAGAATTAATTATTGGTTAGAGATAGACATAGGATATTATTACAACTCGTCCACTAAATCGCAGTTATGAATATCAAACAGATTTTGTTTTATCACGGTTTAATGATGACCACACCGGTATACGACGTGTAAAATTTTCAATGGCTTCATAAACTTCAGTCTTAGCCCTGTCTTAATTGTAGCTACGATGTCCTTATTTAGTTCAGTAATTGTCTGGCGACTGCTGTAGAACATATCTGTTATAGTGATCTATCCCAGAGTTTCCCAAAGTGGGCTCCACAGAGGCCTGAGGTTGAAGGGCTCCAGAAGCCCTTTATTAAGAAACACCAAATGCTATAAATGAAAAAATTAAATGGTTGAAGACATTTAATTATTGACCGTTTTTACAGAAACGGGATATGATACATAATTACAGGTTTAAAGAGTTTCAGGGTGGCTCATGGAAAAGTTAATGGCAATAAATTATTAAATGATACAACAATTTTTATTAACCAATAACAAAAAATTGTTTGTAAACATTATTATTAGTATACGTTAGAATTTGAAATGAATGTTTTCATATTTATTTTAGAAGTTATCTTGTTAGTGCTCCGTGAAAAACTTTTGCCCTACCCACAGGCTCCGTGGTGTCCTGAAGTTTGGGAAACCCTGATCTAACTTTCTGCGTCAGTACATTAATTCTTCTCGACGTTAGAAATAATGATAATGGTGATAACAATGAGACACCATGCGCAGTCTCGGACACCCCATTACTTCTGTACTTTCTGAAAAATAATACTCTTGCCGACTACCTCATTGTTGCCTTATTTCTTTCAGCTTTTTTAGGCCACAACAGATATCTGCGGAGTGTGAAACCAATTTAGAATACCACTTCACACTGTTAAAGACGATGAGCAAAATGTCTCCGAATTCAATTGGACAGAAATAACATATAGACTGTTGGCCATTCATAGGCGAATCTTGGTGGACAAGTTAAGAATAAACTTATTTCTATCGATCCGAAATATAGCTGGATTGCAGAAAAGATAGTGGATTTTATTTATGGTTATGTATGTAGAATTTTTGGTCAGCCAGTAAAAGAAAGGGGGCGCGTTACAAAAATATTTTAAAGAAATTTAAAAAAGGTATTGATGAATAATGACCACAAAAATGGCACATATGAATTATTTTACATCGTGATAATAAATAAGTGCAATAGTTACGTGTGTTATTTTACGAGAAGTTTGGTGAAAAATATTTTCGCCTCATTTTAGTGGCACTCGCATTTATTTAAATTTCTTTTTAGTTATGAAAAGCTGAAAGAACATTTGAAAATAATCAGACTTCAAAATAATTTGTATTTCCACAATCAAAATGCAAAGAATTAAACAGGAAGTAAATGAATAAAGCGAAGAAAGCGTTTAAAATAGTCTATTGAATTGAAGGAAATGCTAAGATTTAGTTTATATGCTATATAATACAACTTCCTTTTTCGCTTGAGTTTTATTTCTTTCATACTAAAGACATAACAAGGCCGATAAAAAACTCGAGGATAAGTGTCAATGAAATTTTCAATTTGACAATGGAGGGATTTAAAACGATGGGAGTAACTGGACGAATTTGATTTCTTAAAAATATGGTGTGACAAGTATTTATTAATAGGGCTATGACAACAGCATATTATTTTCATTGTTTTGACTCTCGGGTGTGTATCCGACACAGTAAGACACAGTTAATCAACCGAAAACCACACCACTCTATATAAAAGCATATAAGATATCAACAGATACACACTCGAGAGTCAAAACAATAAAAATGATATGCTGTTTTCTTAGCCCTATTTATAAATACTGGAATTGCAGACGACTATGTTGTAGTCAGTGAATAAACAAACATCTGGTTATAAATAAGATAATTATGAGTTTTTGCCGTATATGTTTTACATGAGAGAGCAGTTTATAGATCAGTTGGTCATCTACCATGAAACTGTCGATAGAGTAGAAAAATCCTAGCAATGCATATTCTATGATAGAGGCTGTAACGGATAGAAGACATGTGAATTAGATATGGAAGTTGATTTTGTACTCTGTTAAGAAAGGAAAAGTATGCCGAGTAGCAGCTACCAAGATGAAGTAACAATACTTCATCTTAGGACACATTTAACTCTTATGCAGGTAAAGCTTGAACACCTGCTATACAGTACCCCTTAGTGTTTCTCTGTACAGGTATTTGTCAGGACAACATGGAATGAGTATACTTTTTATTTCTACAAGCAAACCCTGACTAAGTATCTGAAATCAATAATATACGCGGCCCAAAGATCTCATCGGCATGGTTAACTCACGTTGACTTTTACGAGGGACGGTGGCTCTCCTCTAAGTGATGTTATCTTAAGTAAGAGCACGAAGCTGGATATCCTCCTGGACTAGATAAATCCTGGAATCCAGTAAAATCAAGAGATTACAAGAAAGGTATACGGTAACATACTGTAATGGTCAATTGGGGAGAAAAAATGATGTTTTCTCAACGTTATTAACTCAGTGTTTGAGAGGTAAAGAAGAACTTTAATGGAATATTCGAATAGTTATGTATAAAGATCAAGTATTAGTACCAGGAAGAGGCTATTTGATTTGTGAGAACTTCGCCTGAAGTCAAATGAAATAAAAAGTGAAGCATTCTCGCAGTAGTAAAATACCAGCGACTTAACAGATTTTATGTAAGTCTTTTATTTCAGATCTGGAGTAAAAGACAGTCCTATGAACTTAGAAAAGCAGGAATCTTTCTCAATTAGTGAGCTATGCACTTCAACTGGGGGAAATCTAAATGAACAAAGGGAAGCTTAGTTTAGCTGTATTTAAAGTAAACAACCACTTTCCCCGATTACACCACACGCTCTAAACTAGAAAAGAAAGAATAAGATGTTCCTTTTGCTGTTCGCTACACACAAACCAAGATATTTCTAAGCATCCACTAAATTTCCCTCTATCGTCTTTTAAACTGCAATTACGTGATTGCACCTTATATATTCACTGTTCTGTTGTTGCTTTCTGTTCTTCAAATAATTCCGCAAAAAAGGCACGCTCTCTCTGTCAAACAAAAAAACATCTTACAGATGCCAGTATCTTATAGAGTCAACATTTACCTGTGCGTAAAGTATTCTTGTCCCACCTTAGCTGCTGCTTAAACCCACTCCGAAAAGCTCTAAAATGAATTTCTAACTTAATCGATCTAGCACTATCTGTTAAGTTCCAGCTCCTCTCACATCGCCGATGTTTTATATCTCCGTACTTATTTTTCAAGCACTTCCACGTAATATGCTCCGATGAGTTTAATGCTGTCAATGAAAAAAAAAACTGATCAAACTCAAGGAGCAACACAATCTCACTTATTCATTGCGTATGTTCCGGAAGATTTTCTTGCTGTATTTCGTCTTTCCTCTTATGCTTGGCTGTTTAGTTTTCTAAGTACCAATCATACTAACTTAATCCTATAAATCTTGCCAATTACGGCCCAACGACAGCATACGGGGCGATAGAAATAAGACAGCGAATATGTCATTTTTTTATTTAATGAATCGTTGTGATAAAAAATTTGTTGTGATAAAAAATCTTTTAAATAAATATTGCATTTCTTCTTAATACAACAAATTGTCAGTTTAATATTATTCAAATAGACAAAATGATAATGGCTTTTATGAACTAACTTATTATAATTATAACAAATCATAGGTTTCTTATACTGATTAAATCGGCGGAGCGAGCTAACTGGATTTTGGAACAGTTCATTTTAAAATAGATTTTTTATCTTGGCGGCACTAGTCAGGTTCTTGGTTACAGTCAAAGTGTAGTATCTGGTCTGATACTACATTTAATTTATTCTTGAATGAGACGCCTTTGTAGAGTTCGGCAATTTAATTTTTAGTCCAGGTCCAAAGATCCATATTTTTGGACATTTAGGTTTTCCACACATTAAAAAATATGACATTATGCCTAACACTGTCCTCGTAGAAAGACATGTAAAAAGGGAGACCCATTTATTTTAATTCCTTGCATATTTCATCGCCACCAGACGATCTCATTTGTTTATTTTTTTAAATAGGCAGGTGATGTACAAGCATAAGAAATAAGAAGCTACAACGATTATGTAAATGAATGTATAATCAAGAGCAACATACATTGCCGCGAAATGGCAACAGTCAGCACTAAGTATAACAAGTCCGGTGTAATCCGTTTGAGATAAGGCGTGGAAACTAGCTTGGACAATATACGCCTGATAACTCCATTATCTGAGATCCTAGAGTTGAGCTGCTGGCTATGAGTGTTCGATACTTCTACGAGCCCATTTAAAAAAATAAATAGTCGTATAAGTGATTCGCATGTGTGAATAGGCTTTTTATTATAGAAACACTTTAAATCGAATATATGTTATTAAATTTTGTCTACATATAACAAATACAAAATAGGAGGAGGCTATTGTTGTAGTTTGTTCCGCGTAGGGTATAAGTAGCTGTATTTTGAGGTTATGACAATCCAGTCTTGTAGACAAACACTGTTGGATACTAGACAATGTAAAAAGAATAAATCACAATATTAAGAAATTTCAATAATTTTTCAATTATAAATTCAAAGAGCATAGCTCCACGATAACATTACGTCGATAAATAAATTATTTATCGACGTAATGTCTCAAACCAGGATGTTATCGTGGTGCTATGCTCTTTGAATTTTCGAGGTATACGTTATCTTCAGAATGAAGAAATACGTATTGTGCTATCACATCTTGGACGGCTGTTTATACCAGGAACAGGAAGTTATAGAGTGCTTGTAGCATTAGGCTTGCAAAGAATCGTGAATTACTGTTGGAGTGTGAGTCGGCGTTTATGTTTAATATCATTAAAATAGTTTCATAATATTTTATAAATGATAATTATATTATTGTTATGTGTTTCATATGGATGCAATTCAAATTTCTTTTGTTAGTTATAAATAATAACAACACGTGAGCATAATGTTTTCTTACGTTTTCGTTAAAATTTTGAGATACCCGAAACAAAACGCCAAGAGAAACCTAAGCATAAAAGGCAGATCACTATACGAACTTGTGACTATTGCGTTATTACTAAAGTCGGCTAGACCTGTTTTGTCATATGCATGACATGATTTTAGGAGACAGAAAATCTAGTTACCTTCGCATAATTCTTTTAGTTTCAACTTTGAAAATATATTATTCAAAAATTTCATCATCATTCCATTAGCGCCAATCTCACCGTGCTGATACATTTAACGGGAAGCTAATTAGCTTCTCGGGACTAAAGACGGACATTTTTCTTTTTTATGCGAGATCCTGTCTACGTGACACCCTTTAGCAAGAAGATACTTAAAAATGCTAATTAATAGCATAAACTGCTGAATTGTGCTTTTGTTCAATAAAATAATAGCACGTAAACAAAAAAGTAAAATACATATGTAAAAATAAATGCAAGCGCGGTTCATGGAGATTGTAAGAGAAATTAAAATAAATTATTTAATAAAAATATCAATATTTATTATATAAAATGTGTTTATATAAGTTTTTTTATGTTACTGCAATAAGCATATCATAAGTCAAATGTATATTAAATATCTATTTATTTTAATTTTTCTTACAATCTCCATGAACCGCGCTTGCATATATATATATATATATATACATCAAAGTAAATGCGAATTATTTTTTAGTTATCACGACTCCATTACCATAGAAACGAGATATCTTTTTATTTAACACAATAATACATCACATTTGAAAATACTGTATAATACGGACGAAAGATCCAAATCCAGCCATTTGAATGTCTTATTTGCGTAACTAATTTTTTTAAACAGCGCATAATGAATTAATGATTTTTATTATTAATTTCTAATTCTATTGTCTTATTTTTTCTGTATATATGGGATAATTTTCTCGATATGCGTTAACAGCACTCGGATAGGAGTATGCATTTTGTTCGCTAGGATTGAGCTAGCCACAGCTACGAAGCGTTTTAGGCGATCCACAAGACGCAAGTTCGTGTCGCACACACGTATGATGTCACCATTCGTTGCGGAAAACATGTGCTTGAAATGCAGGTTCAGGAAGGAATCTTGCAGCAGGTTGCCGGAACACAATTACGTCGAGCACTGCCGTGTCGCCTATCCGCCAGGCGAGTTTATTTGGGGTCGCATCTTCCCCCAGTGAATTAAACGCGCGCCCCAGATATCATCCTGGGAATATTCGGCGCGGTACATACAGCCCGTAGCCTTCCCAAAGAGTCACCCGTATGGTACTGGCCAAGCTCATCGTTGTTTAACTTCGGTAATCTGGCGAAAACGTTTGTGTCAATGTTATTGTGCCGTATATACGATAATAACAGCCATTAAAGTGATTTAATAAAAAGTTACAATTCAGTAAAAGCTTGTTAATGGAAATTAACATCACTTGCTAACACTCAAACTTAGTCACGGTGATTTGCTTGGTGTGATATAGAACAGAACAATATGAAGTGAGAAAGTCATCAAAATCCGAGACACTACGAGGATTAGATGGTGATTAAAGATAAGGCGTAATCTTTCAGCAGTTTTATCTAGGGATAATTTATCTGAGAAGAGAAAAAAAGAATTAAAGTTATAAACAATGAAACAAAAAACGTGTAAAGTTCTTCTTTTAGACTACGCGAAATATCAATCAGAAACGATAATAAGCAAAGAAAAAAAAAGTAATTGTACTCTTTCTTTTTTTTTTGCGTGCATCTTTTTCTTCTAAAAAATAAAAAACAAATCATTATTGCAGAAAAAACTCCCCCCCTCTAAAAAAAAACTGTTCCAAATCAGACATTATCATGAGAATTTAACAACTCTTTCTCCTAACTCAAAATAAGATCCAAAGATGAAAAAAAAACCCAACTTTTTTTTTTAAAAAAGAGAACTGAGTAAAATTTCTTGTTTAAGACTGGGAAAAATATACCAAAAATGTACCCCCCCCCCAAAAAAAAAACTTCAATTCGTAACACGAACTTTTTCTTACGTTCCAAGACCTTCCTGAGCAGCCCAACCTCCTGATGAAAATAATACATTTAAAAGGAAGGCTGGCTCTTTTACTTTCAATTTTGATGCTTAAGTGATCTCGTTTAAGAAACAAGATCCCGTGTGCAAATTAAGACGTTTTCAAGATCCCCTTACCTCCTACTTCCAAAGAAAAGGTAGAAGACTCAACAATAGAGGTCGAGAATAGAAAAACACCAAATATTTTTTTAAAAAATACATTCACTTAGTTTTAACATTACTACTACTACTACTACTACTACTACTACTTCTGCTGCTTCTAATACTATTGCTTCTACTACTGTTTCGATTATTTTTCGTTTTCTATAATATTTATGTAATTTATTTATATACGCCCATCTTCCGTTTGTCCTCTTGATTGTTCCTGAGCATTTTTCGTTCATTTCGGAAGGATCAGATGACTATTATTGTTGGTGTTCGATTCACGGATATCTTTCTTGTTTGAATTCTTTTCTACAAAATACATCGGGTACTTACGGGAGGGACCACGTGCTACCATACTCAAGTGAAAGAGTTTTCTATAGAACCGGACCCGAACCTGACACACCCGGCTTCTCAGCCCGTGTCGTTAACTACATAACCACCGCCACGTCACTGCTGATGCTAGTATTACTTTTCCATTTTCTCCTTTATTTACGCTTTTTTATACGACAGGCTTTTATCTTTTACGCTACTTTACTACTACAACTGCTGCTACTACTACTACTACTACTACTACTACTACTATTGATTCCTAATTGACATTAGCGGCTCTTGTCCTGAGGCATGACCATGCTTTGACAAACGTCTGTGGCTGAGGTTCATTCTTGACCTGAAATGGAAGACCCTGATCAGATACGTTGCCACTCATTTACCTTAGATATACTTCCTCTTCTCTTTACTAAAAGTAGATAAAAAAATTTTCCATAGAAGGAATGTTTTGAGTATCGTATAGAAAATATTTTTAGGCTGATAACTTGGTATCTCTAGAAAAGACTAAGTGTAAAAACATGTATGCATATATGTAGCTAATAATGTTTTTTTTTTTTTATAAATAAACATACAATAAACATCGTCTGTTTATTCATCGTGTACTCTTTGATAAACATAGAAGTTATAGTGGATTCACATCTAGGAAATTAAAAGTATACAACCATCATTCATATATATATATATATATATATATATATATATATATATATATATATATATATGTATGTGTGTGTGTGTGTGTGTACATGTATATATATGCACATGTATATATATATACATATATACATACATATACATGTATATATAGATATATATATATACATGGTATATACATGTATATATATGCATATATATACACATGTATATATATGTATATATATATACATGTGTATATATACATGTATATATGCATGTATATATATGTATATATACATGTATCTATATGTATATGTATATATATATATACATGTATATATATGTATATATCTCTATATATACATGTATATATATGTATATGCATATGTATACAAGCATATATATGTATATATATCTATATGTATATATATGTATATGTATATATATATTTATATATTTAAATAAGGGAGTAGTCACCAACAATGTGTATTTTTTAAAATACACATTGTTGGTAACTACTCCCTTATTTAAATATACATCTTTCTTTCGTTGGAATTTATTAACCCATTTTATATAAATATATTTATATATACATGTATATATATGTATATGTATATATATCTATATATACATATACATATATATGTATATGCATATATATACATGCATATATATGCATATATATCCATATATACATGTATATATATATATATATATTTATATATACATGTATATATATGTATATGTATATATATATATATCTATATATACATGTATATATTTGTATATGTATATATATGTGTATGTATATATATATGTATATATATCCATATATATATATGTATATCTCTCTATATATACATGTATGTATATATATGTATATCTATCTATCTATCTATCTATCTATCTCTCTCTCTCTACATATATATATATATATATATATATATATATAAATATATATATATATATATATATATTGTCATCAGACTGACGTTTTGTCTTTTTAATGCCGTTCAGCGTGACTAGATATAGCGAGAGTCTTAACAATATATTCCAACCTCGAAGGTCAATCACTACCGATTACTGAAGCTTTTAAATTGTATATAAAGCTTAAACAGCACACATGACGTTATAGATATCACTGAAAAACTCCCCATTTAAAAAATATGTCAAATGACATCTTTTCCAGGGTTGTTTGATATGCATATTTTTACTGCATTAGTAGTGTAAATAATATATTAAAAAATCGTTTTCAGAAGAGAATTTTAATGCTCTTTCACGAATACAGACACACAGACACACATACATATATCTACTGTTTTATTTATATTAGGTTGGTGCAAAAACAATATCGTTTTCACACATATGTTACTTTTATATATGATTTTTGAATTCATTGGTATATATGGACATGTTATATATCATTTTGAAGCGCGTTTTTCGCGCTATCAAAATGTGTTATTCGTTATCGTTCTCAAGCTTCGCTTTCGTTTTTGAAGGCTTTTCGACAGCATTGGCAAAATTCAAATCCGCAAAATCTGCCGAGATAGTTCTTGATGTCAATGATGCGTTTGGTCTAGAAACCACTAACGAACCCGTGGCACAACGGTGGTTCAAGAAATTTCGCAATGGTGACGAGAGCCTCGAAGATGACGACGGTCGCGGCCAGCCGACTGCTGTTGATAATGAACATTTAAAAGCTGTAATTGAAGCCGATCCTCACAAAACCACACACTAAGTTGCTGTTGAACTCGAGGTCGACCACTCAACAGTCGTTCGCCATTTAAAGTAAATAGGAAAGTAAAAAAAAATGTTAGATAAATGGATACCGCATGAATTGAACGATAATCGCAAAATCGTCGTTTTGAGGAGTCTTCTACGCTCCTTCTGAGAAACAAAAACGACCCATTTCTCGAGCGGATTGTGACGTGTGATGGGAAGTGAATCTTCTACGAAACTGGCGACGTTCGTCATAGTGGTTGGATACTTGAGAAGCTCCACAACACTTTCCGCAACCGAA